>NC_053169.1:48736066-49036066 GCF_016835505.1 Polypterus senegalus | reverse complement strand
ATCCCAGCATCATGAGATACAAGACAGAGCACACACTTGGTCAGTCAGTCTGACCAGCACGTCAGTGAGATAAAGGGGAATCCAAAATATTCAGAGAAAAATGCATGGAAACGTGGGAAAACTATGTCAAACTCACAAAGTGACAAGGTAGAATTCAAACCCTGTGTACTGAGCTCTGTCATCCTTTATAGCTGGATAAAGTAAACAACATAGAATTAGGCCTTAATGCTAACATTTGCTGTGCACCATCTATTGGAATGTATTTTATAGTATATGTAATGTGTATTGCATTTGTCATTCCAACAGATGGCTCTCCAAAACATTTAATAGTAAGAAAATGCATCACTACAAATGCTTGTGATATGGCATCAGTTGGAATGACAAATGCAGTGCATTTCTCTGTCGTTTACCTTTTGGTATGAGATTCATCAAAGCGGTGCTAATGTTATTGATGCATCATATGTTGGAATGACAAACGCAGTGCATTTTAATACTGACCATGTTTGTGATGTGTCGTCTTTTGGAAAGATAGTGATGCAGCAACCGGACGAACACATAGACACTTGTCATTTTATTAAGTTGGATATATAACAATCAAAATGTTTTTCGACTCTCATTTTCATCCTTTTTCACATTACTTTTTATTGTTTTTTTTTGGATGGACCGATAGAAAACTGATAATGTAAGAATTTTATTTATTAAACATTTTTTTTTTTTTTAAACATTGTAACGATTGTGCATCATTTATATTTGACACATTTGCATCAGTAAATCAGTTTGACTTATGTTTTGCAGAGTAAACATTTGAAAAAGGCTCTTGATGTGATTTTATTGTGGTGTTTCAATCATAATTTTGCTGTTCGACTCTATGCCCTTTTGGCCTTGAAAAGGGTTTGGAATGTATGTAAAGTCAGCTGCTCAGAAGAGGAGGGGTTTTCTTTCCTGGCTCCGGTCATCGAGTCCTGTCTGCAACAAGTTGAATACATGCAAGGCTCAGGGTTAAGTATAAATCATTTTTAAGTAAGACCGCTTCTTTAAAGAAGCATACTATCTCTAAATAATTCTAAATCTTTTAATTTTTTGTTTACAATTTTTCATGGTTATATTAATCCATTTGTTATAATCATTTTAGGAATGCTATGAAGAACTGGCAAAAAATTCAAGAACATTTCTTTTTTGGTATATTTCATCCAATTAAAGATTACAGCGTAGAGGTAAATTTTGCATGTCACACTTCCAAAGGTTTTAAAGTTCTTGCAGCTTTCCTTTGACATTATTAACAAAATATACATAAATACTATATAAAATATATACACTGTTGAGTATGTGTGATTTTTTTCTTCCAGTTATTAGTTCAAATACCAAAGACATTCACTTTAGCTTGACTGACAACTCCAATTTGTTATGTGATGGGCTGACATCCTGACCAGTCTCCTTATGACCCTGAACAGGATAAATGCATTTGAAAATGGACTGATGTATGAAAATATATATGCATTCACACTGACATTATAAAGTTTTCTTCCTGCTGTAGGTTACATGTACTGTTTATATTGTCATTAGCATAAAAAACTGACTTGTTATATATATATATATATATATATATATATATATATATATATATATATATATATATATATATATATATATATATATATACAGTTTATACTTTCTTCAGCCCTATCTTCTTCCTACAATTCTCAAACTGGACAATCCTACAGTATGTGGCTGTTGTTCCTGCATGCCTTTACATAATTTCCAGCTTAGGACTGCTCTATGCTCACCCTAAACAGACTTGCTGAACTGGTTGTTAACCTCGTTGTTTTCTCTTTTGATAGTAGTTTTGACCAGATCAGCAGAGTTGAGACCAACCAAACTATGATAGTATCTTTGTCAGCTAGGCCAAGGAGCATTTCTTTTCTTCTTACCTAGGCTTTGCACCTGAACAGTACAAATGATATATTGAAGATTAGGATGGTGCTGCATCCTGATTCAGAAACCAGCTTCTGGAATGTATTAACCATTTTATGAGTTTCCCTCCATCTTGGGTTCATAGTCAAAATGTCTACTACACCTTTTCTTCACGTCAGTCTCTCTATCAGCTTTTCCTAAATTAAAACCTCTGTTTTTACAAGCCAGCTAACTCACAGTTACTTTTTCTACAGATCCTTCCATCCCTAAAACACTAAGTTTTCTTTTTTTAACATTTTTTTGCTATATTTTTTATCCTGTTTTTCCCTTTCTTCAATTACACACCAGATGAAGGTTACATAGCCAAATTTTGTGCCACTAACTCAATTTTCTTTTTGTTACTTGTGAGAGTAACCTTTTCTTTTTCCTAAAATACAGATGTGGACAACTTTGTTGGTACCCCCACACGAAAAAAGAATAATCCACAAATAACCTAAAATAACTTGAAACTGACAAAAGTACTTGGCGCCCATCATTGTTTACTCTGTATTTAACAAAAATCAGACTTGGCTTTAGAGTTTTAATTCAACAGAATATTTCAAGTAATAACACAAATAAAAATGGCATGGAAAAAAATTATGGGAACCTTAACTTAATATTTTGTTGGACAACCTTTAGAGGCAATCAGTTCAGCAAGTGATTCCTGGAGCCCTTCATGAGACTTCTTCCTTTTGTCCACTGGTAGTTTAGCCCACTCATCCAGAGCAAAGTACTCCAAATGTGTCAGGTTCTCCAGACTGCATTTTCAGTTCTTTCTGTAGATGTTCGATAGAATTCAAATCGGGGCTCATAGATGACCACTTCAGATTAGTCCAATGTTTAGTTCTTAGCCATTCTTGGATGCTTTCAGCTGTGTGTTTTGCCTCAACTGAAACAGAGCTTTCTGACACTGGACAGTACGTTACACTCCAGAATGTCTTGATAGTCTTGAGATTTCATTGTTCCCTGTACAGCATCAAGGCATCCTGTGCCAGACACAATAAAGCTTCCACAAAACATAACCAAGCCTGTTCCATGTTTCACAGTAGGTATTTTCTTTCAAAGCTTAATTTTTTTAATCTGTGGACACAGAGCTAATGTAACTTGCCAAAAACCTGGAGTCCAAAAGTGGAGTCCTCCTAGGTCACCTTCCATTGAGCCCACTGTCATTTAAAAAGCAATGGATGGTGCAATCAGACACTGATTGACCCTTTTGAGTTCAGATTTGTTCTGGGGCCAATTTTCCACTTACGGCCACATTCAGGGAGGTTGGCTACAGTCTAATGGACCTTGCTGCTGAGAGTTGATTCTACTATCTCTCTATTATAAAAAAAAATCTTGGGAGGGAGAGTAGGGACACGAGATATGATCTTCTCAGAAGACAATTTGACGTCCCGCTAGAGACACTTTAATGTCATGCGAGACAAGGCAGTGAGACAGCATTTAAAACAGGCTCACGGGCGTCTAACCTAGCAGTTGTTGGAATGCTTTTGTACTCCCAGCTCTTAAAACAATGACCAGTGACTAGCAGAACACGCAGCTTGCCAGCAGCAGCAAGCTAGCAGATGATCCGACCACTTCTCCTTTGCGTGAGTTCAGAACCCCCATACACACACTCACACACAATTTGAGCAGCAGAGACACGAAGTGGCAAAAGGACAGCTGCTGTACAGGCTTTTAAATGATTGATGCGCAGCAGCAGCAACAGAAAGACAGCAGCTGATCTGACAGCATCTCCTTAGCATGCGTTCAGCCATCCCCTTTACAATGCGAGCAGCAATATACGTCCTGCGAGAAAGAGATTTAACCTCCCCGGGGCCTGAAATAAAGGACAAGTATTGTTTTTACAAAAGTTTTAAAGTAAAAGTGAAAATAATGCATATGTAACAATTCCCATGAAAATAACAATCTCTTTAAATTGTATATCCGGTAAACCAAACCCAGGGCTGGGCAAGCAAAGAGCGGAGCCCCCTAGTAATATAAAATAAAAATAAAAAGAGGAATAACCTTGGAGGTCAATTATCATCCCGAAAGCAGATAGTAGATGTCACATAGTATATGTGTACCACATTTTAGGTCAATAGGTCAAACGGTTTGTGAGCTACAGGTGATTTAAAATCCCGGACAAACAAATGGACAGCCACGGTAGGGTATTTTATAAGACAATATATATATATATATATATATATATATATATATATATATATATATATATAATATATATAATATAATGTGTGTCTGTCTGCGTATGTAAATCATAACCTTTGTATGTACTGTACAGAATAGACCACATACTGTAAATGTATTTGATAGATTCCATCCCCCCACCCCCAAAGTCTATTGAATAATTTGTTGCTTTATATAGTGTTTTAATTGTTTTTGTTTGTTTGTTTTCTTTTCTTGAGACTATATTTTACACTTTCCCAAGACTGTCAGATCTTGCAGATGATGAATGGATTCCAATGTGGAAGTTTGAAAATGCAGAGTTTCCAGTGGATACTCATATATCCCTAAATAATCCTCAAGACAGCTTGACTAATCTAGTTGCTGGGGATTGGATTCAGCAAGACAAAGGTATGTTTTATTTAATTATAAACATTTTATCCTAACATCTGTTCTTGTCGTGTTAGTGATGTATTTCATTCACTGATGATTATCCACTTTTAATAATATCATTGATATTGTCTATTATAAATTAAAACTTCATTTTAAACTGCTTAAGGTCTGAGAACAGTTTTTGTAAGGCTATAGAATTTGGGAGCATGACTAAACTGAGGTTAACATTAAGAAAGGCTGGTGCAAGGAGAGAGAGAGAGAGACCTGGAGAGATAGTTTGTGATTCTAAGGCCTTGCATTTGAGCCTTAAGGACAAACTGGCAAAATAAACAATCTGCCAACTATGAAGCCATAAAGCAATAAAAAGGCTTATTTAGTGTCCAGTTCTTAGATTAAACTGGTAACATAGTTGAATGAGATAGAAAGGGAGTGTTCAACGTGTTTATGTATTTGGAAATCCAAGCCAATTTTGTTTTTGGCTTGTTTTTTATTGTTTTTAGTATGTTTGTGTATACCAATGTGGATTATATGGCTTCTGCAATCTGTCCATTGGTAAAACTGGATGTATAACAAATAAAAAATAAATGTAGAACCCCTTTCGGAACTATAAAATTATCGCCTTCTGGAGAAGACTTTTTTTTTCTCCTTACTAATTTTCATTCCTAATGTTAGCTTTACAATTAAAAGCTAAACCTTTTGGACATATCTGTTGAACTTACAAACAGATGAGATGTAATATCTGCTGCAAACATCATGCAATATCTGTCACTTTGTTTAGGCCAAGTGTAGTTTTATTTAGTGTGCAGAAACAAGCATTGGTTCAGTTTGAACAAGTACTTGATGTAGTTGCAGTCATTACACAGAACTTAACAGAGGTGCTTAGGTGATTCTGCTTTGCTAGATTTGGTAACCCATTTAGTTGAATTAATTGTAAAGTGACAGATACAGCTGCAGTCACCTTTATATTTTTAAGAATATGCAAAAAACAAATTGTGTCTTTCAACAGAGGAAAAACTATCCATCCATTCATCCACCCATCCATTTTCTTAACTTTCATATCCAGGGCGGGGAAAACTACAATATATTAAAGTTAATTGTGTTAACTTTTTTTATAAATCTAAATACATTTAGTAATTTCAGTTAATAATTAATATAAATGTTTTCTATAATGGTCTTCATATAGACTTGATTCAGAATTGCTGAATATACCACTACTTGCAAAATATTAACTAATGTACTGTTAAAAATCATTCAGATGTAAAACAATGCAACTAAGAAACCAACATTACCATGATACAATGTATAATTATTGTACTCTTAACATTAAAAATATTTTTTTCTTTTCTCTATTGAATGTATGGTGATGTAGCTGAAACTGACACTGACAATCAGTGGACAGATTTGCAAAAGAAAATGGTCCCATGGAAAAACAGCATTCCTGAGCAGGATCTGGAAATGATCTACCATGAACGGGCAGCAAAGCTCGGAAAGTCCAGCAGTGCCCTCATTGTGGTGGCCTCTCTGATTGACAAACCAACCAATCTGGGAGGTAAGAGCAGAACAAACTATGCTTTTTAAAAAATATTTATGGATGGATAAAATACTATACATATAATCAAAGTCTGTTCTTCCACTATGCATTCACATATTTTATATTATATATATTTTAATTCTGATCATATTGTGCTGTACACAAGGGATTAAGCTAGTAAACTACTGTTTGTGGAAGGGTAATTTCATGGTGATTCTATTTAATGTTGTTAAAATAGTATTTGTATAAAATAAAATAATGGAATTCAAATTTCTAAACCAATGCTTTGTTTTGAGAGTATGAATGGGAAGTGCTTTAAAAAGGATTTGGTTTATGCATAGGCATATATAGGCATGCAATAAAGTCATTGTGAACTGAAGCAGTCTTTGTGATTTGTGATAATAAGTAGCCCCTATATAAAGCATGGTCCTAGAATAGAATTACCTATGTGGCCAGTCCTTCATACATACTTTGTGTTTCAGCATTCAGTATACTCCTGTTAAAAATTGTCTTCTTTTTCATGTCTTCAAGTGATTAACACAGAAATGTCCAGCCTGCCTTTAATCATTGCTGCAATGTAATAATGAATTTGAGTTGTAATGAGTCCAAGGCTAAATACAAAATAGGAACAGTGGGTGCACATAGAATCTTTTGTAATGCCTTGCTTTTTGCAGTTGCTACTTAGCAGTCATATTTTTGGAGTGTGCCTATCAATGTAGAATTTTATTTAAAAATCTCACTCTCTTGCTGGTGGCTACAAGCATGTGAACTGGATGTCAGTCTATTTACTACCTATAAACAGCATTATATACTATTTTTTTCGAAATATAGTGTTTTGCAAGACTATATTTTCTGTCTCTCTGCTTTAAAAATCACTTAATCATAAAATGAAGTTTTTCAGTCCCCAAGTAGTACTGAAAAATAAGGTGTCGTTTTTGTCTCTTTTGTTCTCCATGAACAGTATTGTCTACCTGCACCTACCAATCTAACTTGCACATTTTGGTTTCTCCATCCCTCACTCTTTCTGAAACTGATATTAAATGTAAGCAGCAGCCAGACCTTTGTCCCTGTGGCATTAGTTGATCTCTGCTCATTAAAATTAAAGCATCTACAAAAGGCCGTGGAAGTTCCAGTGGTATTCTAATAATCTTTGAACCTTCACAGTAGGATAGGTGAATACCAGTTTGTTTGATAATTTGGAACACTAGTTTTTTATGAGTTTCGCTGAACTGACCCACCTGCATAGTAACAGACTATCAAAAACCTGTTAAAAAGGAAAATTAAAATGGTTAGTTGCAGAGCACCTGAGAGAGTACCGTACTAGCTGCTGATCAAGACCACACTACCTAGTGCGGCACTATGAGGAGACAATCATCGAGTCTAAGCGCATTTGCAGTGAACAAAGTGACACAATCAATACAGAGTTTAACTAAATTGCAGCTAGTCTTATTTTGGTTTCATATTTCTACTTAGTTCACTGAGCTGCCCATCTGTTTGCCAGTTAATGGCCACACAATGGCAGCAAACGTCTCACCCTCTCTCAATTAATGATGTGCCGCTACACATTCCTATTGATTTAAAGAGGCAGACATCAGGGAAAAAGTAGGTCCCCATGTAAACTTAATAAAAAATAATTGCAATCATTAAGCAACATTAGATCAAAATGAGTGATGCTGACGTTATTGTAAATGTTATTTACCTCAAGTGTATGAAAAGGCCCTGAAACCCCTATATGGAAAATAATGGCGACGAAAGGTAAACATTAGTAGGATTGTAATTGTCTCTCTGCAACTTCTGGGTGGATCTACTGTCAGGATGGCCTTGGTGCATGCCCCTGAGGTCTTTGCATATGCAAGAAAAAAAGTAACACCAACATTTTTCTGTTTCAGTGGTACTGTGCTCTTCCACACACATGTGCAGTACATTATATTGTCATCTTCAATCTAATGTATGAGTGAGTACTCCTTTAAATCTCCGAGAGAGGCCACCCCGGCTCATTTTTTGTTATTTATAATACAGGTAAAATTCCATTACAGTGAATATTTTTACATAGAAATTTTCATTACAACGAAGTATTTTTATGGTCCCAACAGTTTCCCCATATGACACAAGTCTATAGAAATCTCATTACTATGAAGCCCATTCAGCAGATACTTTCATTACAATGAAGTTCCCAAAAGATATTGAAATGCCTGAATGAATCTTCAACAGAGCAGTTAGTTCTGTGGCCGCAGCTCAGTTGTGCACAACAATCCCTAAACAGAAACATTGTAAAAAAAAAAAAAAATTCTTTCTTCGAACTTTGCTCGTAATGTTTTTTTGCTGTTTTTGTTTTAAGTGGTTTTCAGTGAAACCTTTTGCTTATCGCTCATCAACATTTGAAAAACATCCATTGGAATTTAACTCATTGTCACCCTCCTATAAAAACGGCAGACACGAAAAAATGATAACAGTTCATATTAAAAAAAAAAAACTTTTAATTTTTGCAGCTCTCGATTGCGGCAAAAAGAAAAAAAACGCCAGTGAATTCGAAATTTTACCATCTTCACTGTCAACTTTCTTGAAAGACTGAGCAAAAAAACAAGAAAAATCTAGGGTTGCAAACATATGCGAACTGCTGCATTTGAAAACGTTGAAAAAGCTGTTTTTATGTGGTTCAGTGATGCTCGTTCAAGAAACATTCCTATTAATGCGGCACTTATTCAAGAATATGTGAGGTTTGTAAACTCTCTTGGGATCTCCCCTAAATGACCGGGCAGCAGCAGGCTCACAGCTCTGCTGCGTCTCTCCGCCTAAGTAAACAGAAAAGATCTTGATGGGTGATGCAAGGAACATTGTAAATGCAGGTAACAAGATTACTTGGCCACTAACCTGGCCACAACCCTGCCTGACTGCTGTGTCTGTTTATAGGAGAGTGGCAGACTCCACTACAATAAATAATCGTGCTGTTCCTGTTTGGAAATCATCATTTGTAACATTTTCAGTATATGTTAAAATTTCTATAAAAAGTGCATAAATGCAGTGATTTGAAAGTGCAAGACAGTAAGTACTGTGGTTTTACTATCATCTGTCAACAATTTATTTGTATGTTATTACTGTTTTATACAGAATTTTATGATGATAAATATTTTGTCATCTGTTATGTTTGTAAATGCTCAATTCAATTAACTTACTGTATGTTGTCAACAATCTGATTTTGCATATGCTTAGATTTCTTTCTGCATAGGTGTGGTATATTTTTCAATAAACTAAACCAGCTATATTATTTTTTCATAGAAAGATACATTTTTACCTATAAATATAAATTGGATATCTCTTTAATTTCTACCTTAGATCAGTTTTGTAATTTTTTGTATAAGCTATTAATTCGTTAATGTTGTATTTTTGTTTGTGTTGTTCCACAAAGTCATATTTTTTTTTGAATTGTTTAAGCCATTACAACTGAAATGTTAAAGTTCATGTTATTGACAATAGCATAACTTCAGAAATTATCTCATGCAGTGCCTACAGTTAGTTTAATCTATACTAATAAAAGGCAAAGCCCTCACTCACTCACTCACTCACTCACTGACTCATCACTAATTCTCCAACTTCCCGTGTAGGTAGAAGGCTGAAATTTGGCAGGCTTATTCCTTACAGCTTACTTACAAAAGTTGGGCAGGTTTCATTTCGAAATTCTACGCATAAGGGTCATAACTGGAAGCTATTTTTCCCCATATAATGTAATGGAGTCTTGAGTTGGAGATGGCCGTGGGGGGTGGAGTTTCGTGTGACATCATCATGCCTCCTACGTAAGTACGTAGATAACAAGGAAGAACTCCAAACAGCGATCAGCACAAAACGCCATTTCACAATTGAGAAGGCAGAAAAACATTATGAAGCAAATGATGCATACAAGCATATTCATAAGTACAGCTACTGCGGAAACAAAGCACGGCGTGAACCGTAAGTTTATATTAAATTAAGTTCATAGACAGGCTGCCACTAGCGTTTGTAATTTAGTGCCTGCCCATATAAGGCCGCCCATCAGCGGCAATCCAATACAAACACTGCCGGTAAATGTTCACGGGTGAAGGACTGTGCTTATGCAGAGGAAGATGAGATGGTCAGGGTGGTGTTTGGCACAAACTCATTGAAACTGCGAGAGAAACTTTTAAGTGCCGGGTCTTAGCTGACATTACACGAGATGGCACCAGTACAGCTGGGAACCTTCGATGCAAGAACACCAAGCGGCTCACGTGAACTGACGCAGTGCACAGACAAAAAGCAACAGTTCCAAAGAGTGCTGAACAAAACCGAATTACACAATTGAGAAGGCAGCAAAAAATATGAAGCGCCTTATACATAGAATCATATTCATAAGTGCAGCTACTGCGGAAACAAAGCACACGGTGGAAAAAGTGAATGTCCTGCTAAAGGAAGACAGTGTAAAAAAACCCGTGCATGCAGTTTGTCACATCACAGATAAAAGGAAGACGAGCTGTTTATTGATGCAGTAAGGAACTAATCGATGAATGAAACCTCTTATCTTTACAACGATTGACAAACACGGAATGTAACTTGAACACATCCTACAAATACGAGCCTGATTGAAAGAAATAATGATAATCAAATCCTTGATGACAGCAACATTCAATAACACTCACAAAACAATTACTGTATATTGACAATCATGTTACGTTATTTTTAAAATGTTCCCTTTTCTTTTCATAACTTCTACTTCTCCACTGCGTACACGGGTATATATATAAATGTATATATATACCCGATCTACAATACATACTTTAGCATAGACAAGCCACACGCTGTGGCAATTGTAGAGTCTTCCTCTAACGCCGACATTCGAGGTTCGATTCCCGAGAGGGGTGTACTGACTATGTACGCTACCGATTCATTTTACCTTCAGATCTCCTTGGTTTGGGACGTATGAAAAATATTAGGTTAACGCAGAATCATGTTACGTTATTTTTAAAAAATTTTCCTTTCTTAGCACAAGCACAGCTGAGAAGCTTCGATGCATGTACTCCATAACGCGTTAAAAATAACGCATTTAATCACACTTTCAATTCCAAGCAAACGGAACTTTTGTCAATGCATGATTTCCTGGTACATCCATTACACTGATGCACACATCACAGCTACAAAAATGTTAGAGTCGGAATAAAGCGCTCCTACGACTGATCATTTCGACTCCCGAGCGAAGCCTTGATAAAAGCATGGTTTTGTGCACACTGAAAAGCAAGCAAAATTAGATGCATTACAGAAAGCGGACTTTGTGGCTCTTACTGGGGATCATTGGACTTCCGTGACCGTTAGTAATTCTAAATACATCTAATTACAAAATGTTCAATGATCACACTGTTTTAGCCTAATGTACAAAATAATTTTGGCTAATGTTACTCAGAGTTTAAAGAGTAAGCTGGTCAAATTACCTTTTATGTTTCTGACTTATTTTTTTAAGAAGAAAACTGCACTTTATGTTGAAATTTTGGTTATTATTATTTAAAGACAATACTATTCTGAAAATGTACTTAAAGTACTTAAACTACCACTTTATTTTTAAGTCTGCCCAATTTTAACCAGGGATGATATTTTTGTTTCTGTTTTGAATTCAAATGCAGTTTAAAGGCTTTTTTTCAGAAATTAAAACAGTTTCAGTTTACAATATTCATGTCCATGTCTATTATTTGATTCTGTCGCCCACTAAAACCTTTTTAAAAAAAAAAAAACATTTGCGATTTGGGGCAAATTTACGTGTCGATTACATACGATTAATCAAGATTAATTCTTACACAGCCTCTAATTAATTGGATTAATTTTTTAATCGAGTCCCACCTAATATATATATATGTAGATATATATATATATATGTAGATTTGTATATGTTGTATATACAGTATGTATATATGTGTGTGTATATATACAGTATGTGTATATATGTATATATGTATGTGTGTATATGTGTATATATAACTGTATATATATATATGTGTATAGATGTATATATATATATATATATATATATATATATATATATATATATATATATATGCCAGCAACACTCATGACAATGACAAAACAATTACATTGTCAATCATGTTACGTTATTATTAAAATGTTTCCTTTTCTTTTTACTTCTCCGCTGCCAATCGCAGGTATTTTGCTATATATATATAATATAAATAGATAGATATGACAACAACACTCATATCAATGACAAAACAATTACATTAACAATCATCTTACGTTATTTTTAAAATGTTTGCTTTTCTTTTTCATAACTTCTTTAACACACTACTTCTCCGCTGCGAAGCGCGGGTATTCTGCTAGTATTCTATAAAGCAGAGATAAAGAAGAAAAAAAAAACTAAATAAAAACAAAAGACTAAAATAAAAAGTACAAAAAATAGGAAGAGGAATCAATCTCTTCGTGATAGTCCTTTTTGTTAATGATGCCAAATGTACAACAATTGTTAATTTGGTAAGTAAATAAGCACAAGTGAGGAGTACACAAAAGCAGAAAACGAAGGGATACATAAACAACAAAGCTGCAGCCTCTCTGAGCCTATTTTCACTGATGTCACTCCCTGAAGGGGGGGCTCACCTAATAGCCTACATCAGTGTACCACAAAGCACTTTCTTCTCTCACCTGCCCACTCTGTCTTAATTTAAGCCTCTGTTTCTCACACCAGTGAGCCTTTGACCCCCATACACTTACCTTCCAACTGTAAACTTTTAAAGGTTTTCTTTGGGTATATTACTACTTATATGAATGCCACATCTCTTGCATTCAGCCTCCTACATTAAGTGCCCCTCTACATGTATTTTCAGGGTGTACTGTTCTCTGGCAGGATGCTTGTCTCTGCATTTGCATGTTGACACGGATTTGCTTTCAAAAATGTAATTTTTTATAAATTCTGTTTTGGAAATAGCCTTAATGAACATTTCTGCATTTGTGGGCCCAAGCACTTTGAGATAGTAACCAGGAAAACATGACTCTAGAAAATGGATGAATACATTATCCAACCCGCTATATCCTAACTACAGGGTCACGGGGGATCTGCTGGAGCCAATCCCACAGGGAGAACATGCAGACTCCGTGCAGGGAGGACCCAGGAAGCGAAACCGGGTCTCCTAACTGCGAGGCAGTGCTGCCCATGAATACATTAAATACAGTTAAATATACACTATATTATCTGCAAAGTAGCATTATCAGGCCAGAATGAGTGAGAAATGTTTATATTCTAAATTGTCATTGTCAAGTATATTGCTATTATTCCAACTTTTTTGTTCTTCACAGGTTTGTGTAGGACATGTGAAATATTTGCTGCCTCTTCATTGGTTCTTAGTGGCATGCATTATGTCACTGATAAGCAGTTCCAAGCTCTCAGTGTTTCTGCTGAACACTGGCTTCCTCTTTTAGAGGTGAGTTTCAAGATTTTGCCTCTCCACCTCTTTGTCACAATTGCCTATTAAATGAATAAACCTGGAAATATCCTTAATTTTTTATATCAAGCACAGCACTAAATTAATGCTATTACTATGATATCAGTAAACATAGCATAATATATTAGTAGTGTAGTCAACTTGAGAATGTATAGGTTTAGTGAACAAAATTGATTTGAACAGAAAAAGTATATTTAAGCACTCTCTTCGAGTGTTGTTATTTGAGGCACTTCAAACTGTTATGATGGTTGTTTCAAATTATTTAAAAAAAAAAAAAAGTTTGAAACTTACCTGGATTGTGTATTTTGTCTGTCTTCATTGGATATTTAAAGAATTAAAATATGCAGAATAGTTCTCTATCAAAAGTAACTGTAGCAATTAATGTTTTTGCCATTGTAATTAGTTATTTTTGATATTTTGGTATTTGTTATTACTGCAATAACCCACACATATCCCTTGCTGAAAAAAACTATGTGGCTTTAACATTTCATCTTCTGTGTATTACATAGTGTCTTTCATCATATTATACACTTCTTAGTAACCTAGTACTGACGTACTAACTGTCAGAAAAGCTTCACTTTTGTGGCCTCAGAGCACTGTCTCATAATTTGAACCAGCCAGGAATCTACAGTCAGTCAGCTGTTTGCTGCTTCTCAATATGGGTAGAATGTACTTTCTAAATACTGAAATTCACTTTTTTTAGATTTTCTTTATTTGTGAATCCTCACACTTCTGCAATGGTCAGTTTGTGCATTTTTTTTCCTCTGCATTATGCACTAATCAATTTTTTTCTTTTACTATGCATTTTAATGGCTATCGTTAACTTCTGCTTAAACACAGTTCATAGCTATACCTTAGTGGTTTTATGGTCACACCGGCATGTGAATTATTAATTACTTTGAATAAAAGTATTTACGAAATGTATTAATTTAAAATAAATACTGAATTCAGCAATATTTGCCATTTTGAAAAGCAATTATTCAGTGTGTGTAGAAAAAATACAAAAAACAAAGCGCTAGGACAAGATGACTAATAAAATAAGGTTCTCTAAGTTCATATAGAACAGACCTACCCCTATCAAGGGTAATCACAAATATTGCTGCTGTGTGTAAAATTAGTTTTGGCTTCAAAAAGTGAAAGCAAATAATTCTACGCTATCTGTAAATCACAAATGGAAAATGTGTCTGACCTGGAATGACTTTTCCTTGTGCAAATGAAGCGAATGTTCTCATATTCAAGTTCATTTGATGAGAGGGTTTGCCTCTTTTTACCTGTGTTTGTGAGCTCATTTTGTTGTAAAAGTTTGTGCAAAACTCAAAATTCTGCTCAATAGAATAATGGTTTGATTTTTTTTTTTTTTTACTATTTTTAATTTAAACTGGCTTCATATGGTGATGTTCTTACTCCTCATACATTGGTAAATTATGTAAATGAGAAAATAAACTTTCAGTACATTTGAATTTTAACTTAATGTAGCATGCAGTTGTGTACCTTAACTCTCTTTGAGTCTGTCACTTTGTATTATTAAGTGTCTAATATTTATATAATAATGTTTCAGTACAAGAACAAAGACATAAATCTTTGCCCAGTGAAATTTACATGCATTGCTATGTCTTTTAACCTCAATTTCTAATAGTGATTAATGAATACATTTTTCGTGTTAATGTGTACGCATGAATAAATAAAAGTTTACAGTTCATTGTTTACTTCACTTTTAACACTAGAATCCCTGAAGCCTACGAAAAAGGTTGTAATGCCAGGCCGCCTTAAATTCCTTTGCACCTCTTCATCAGCGTCTTTGTTTTGCAAATGTGTCACTCAGCACTAGCAGCCAGCAGCCTGCTATCCCATCTCCCACACAAAATTCTCCAAGCTCAAGTCTGTTTATGTGGGTGTGAGGTGCCTTGAGTTGTATACGGTAAATAATAATACATTGTTATTTGGAATACATATATGTCGTGTGTTCCATTTCTGCAATGACCTGGATAAATAAAAGATGACAGGAAATGCAAGGCAAGATATGTTCAGCACATAACTAAAACAGAAACTTTTCATGTTATAATAATAATTGATAAAATGTTGACATTAAATGTGTAACATGTGAGGAAGTTCACATATTAAATATATACTTTCACAAAGGTACAGTGGTGTGAAAAACTATTTGCCCCCTTCCTGATTTCTTATTCTTTTGCATGTTTGTCACACAAAATGTTTCTGATCATCAAACACATTTAACCATTAGTCAAATATAACACAAGTAAACACAAAATGCAGTTTTTAAATGATGGTTTTTATTATTTAGGGAGAAAAAAATCCAAACCTACATGGCCCTGTGTGAAAAGTAATTGCCCCCTTGTTAAAAAATAACCTAACTGTGGTGTATCACACCTGAGTTCAATTTCCGTAGCCACCCCCAGGCCTGATGACTGCCACACCTGTTTCAATCAAGAAATCACTTAAATAGGAGCTGCCTGACACAGAGAAGTAGACCAAAAGCACCTCAAAAGCTAGACATCATGCCAAGATCCAAAGAAATTCAGGAACAAATGAGAACAGAAGTAATTGAGATCTATCAGTCTGGTAAAGGTTATAAAGCCATTTCTAAAGCTTTGGGACTCCAGCTAACCACAGTGAGAGCCATTATCCACAAATGGCAAAAACATGGAACAGTGGTGAACCTTCCCAGGAGTGGCCGGCCAACCAAAATTACCCCAAGAGCGCAGAGACGACTCAACCGAGAGGTCACAAAAGACCCCAGGACAACGTCTAAAGGACTGCAGGCCTCACTTGCCTCAATTAAGGTCAGTGTTCACGACTCCACCATAAGAAAGAGACTGGGCAAAAACGGCCTGCATGGCAGATTTCCAAGACGCAAACCACTGCTAAGCAAAAAGAACATTAGAGCTTGTCTCAATTTTGCTAAGAAACATCTCAATGATTGCCAAGACCTTTGGGAAAATACCTTGTGGACTGATGAGACAAAAGTTGAACGTTTTGGAAGGCAAATGTCCCGTTACATCTGGCGTAAAAGAAACACAGCATTTCAGAAAAAGAACATCATACCAACAGTAAAATATGGTGGTCGTAGTGTGATGGTCTGGGGTTTTTTTGCTGCTTCAGGACCTGGAAGGCTTGCTGTGATAGATGGAACCATGAATTCTACTGTCTACCAAAAAATCCTGAAGGAGAATGTCCAGCCATCTGTTCGTCAACTCAAGCTGAAGCGATCTTGGGTGCTGCAACAGGACAATGACCCAAAACACACCAGCAAATCCACCTCTGAATGGCTGAAGAAAAACAAAATGAAGACTTTGGAGTGGCCTAGTCAAAGTCCTGACCTGAATCCAATTGAGATGCTATGGCATGGCCTTAAAAAGGTGGTTCATGCTAGAAAACCTTCAAATAAAGCTGAATTACAACAATTCTGCAAAGATGAGTGGGCCAAAATTCCTCCAGAGCACTGTAAAAGACTCATTGCAAGTTATCGCAAACGCTTGATTGCAGTTATTGCTGCTAAGGGTGGCCCAACCAGTTATTAGGTTCAGGGGGCAATTACTTTTTCACACAGGGCCATGTAGGTTTGAAGTTTTTTCTCCCTAAATAATAAAACCATCATTTAAAAACTGCATTTTGTGTTTACTTGTGTTATATTTGACTAATGGTTAAATGTGTTTGATGATCAGAAACATTTTGTGTGACAAACATGCAAAAGAATAAGAAATCAGGAAGGGGGCAAATAGTTTTTCACACCACTGTATAACAAAACAAGTGTGTCTTTATTTAAGAATATAATCAAAGAAAAATAAATTATTCAATTTAGATGTTGCTGTTAATATGTAACAACTGAAGCTCATTAATCAATTGCATGGCTTGTTTATAGGTAAAAACAGCTGCTTCTAAATCAAGAGGTTGCAGGTTTGATCTTGGGTCATCCCCGCATTTTCCGTTTTGAGTAGTAAAAAAGCCAATAAATAAATATAAATTCTGAAAAATCAGAGTATACATGTGCTGTGTATTTTATTTCTGTAATGGAAATGTTTTTTTCAGTGACTCCAACCATGGATGACCATGAATAAGTATTCAAGACATTCATTAAACATGGATAAACCTCTAATTTTTTAAGCAATGAAAAATAACTAAAATTACTGACGAACAAGTAATGAAGTGGTAAGAATGTTAGCATCCCTGGGATTCATTTCAATACCGATACTGTTGTTATGGAGTGTGCAAATTTTTCCTTTGTCTCGATGGGTTTTCTCGGGGCATTCCAGTCTCCTTTGATAGCCATCAGTTACTGTCAAGGCAGACATTTCTTTACATTCAGCTTTGCTAAAATGTAAATGTGCAGAAAGTTGAACTTGTATGAGAGTTTAATTGCCAACTCTGAAGCATCCTGGTATGTTTGACTGTGGCTATATGCAAGAGTACCCTATAATGAACTGGCATCCTTCCTAGGGCTGGTTAATGCTATGTATCTGTTTTTGCTGGAATCGGTTGAAGCAACATACTGTACATCTTGATAATGGAAAGTGGTATCAGTTTTGGGTGAGCAAATTGCTCTGAAATGTCTGAACATGCATATTGCATACATTTCATTTATCCTGGGGCTTGGGATTAGTGATATATTGCATAGTCCACCAAGCAAGTAAGAATTTGTATCCCCAAGTGAACATTGTGGCATAATAGGTTCTTACAATTTGCCAAAAGAAATTGAATATTACATTGATTGTCGTCAGTCATTAGGGAATAAATGCTTTGCAAATTACAGGAAGAAAAATCAATGTATTGTGTAAGAAATACTAAACTACCTAATACATCTCTCAAACCTTCACCTCCTCTTTTAGTTTGGCTGTCCTTCATCCATTTTGGTTTCTTCTACATCCGTTTCTGTTTCAGTTTATCAGCTTGGTTCAATCAACTTACTATGTCATTGACCATTAACACCTGTTTGTTATCTTTATTTAATCATACACTGGGTTACATGTCTATAGTGTAATCAAGTTCTGAAATTTGGTCTGTTACTTAATATTTTAATGTCCTTCACAATATAAAAAAAATACACTTAACATTTACATTTTTTGAAAAAAATAATGCTTGGAAATTTGAAATTTGCACTTTTATACTTGCATATTAATGAAGAAGACAAAATATGAATATGTAAGACAACATTTATGTAAATAATCTAGGTCATCTAACCATTTCACACAGTATTGTATGTGTTTTCTATTTATATTAAAAATATTTGAATTATCATTTGAAAATTTCTTGTCTATGCCTTGACGGTGCTTGAACTTTTTAGATTTTTTTAATAATGTTTACTTCAAATATTGCTATGGTAAGCTAAAACAAATGTTCACCCTTGTTAATATGAAGACTTACTATATACTTTACATTATGCAAACCACACCATTGTCTTAAAATGATGGAAACCTGATGATGTCATTGTTCTTTTAATAGCTTTTCTTGCATTTTGTTAATAAACTGCTTCTTGTCATTCCCCTAGGTAAAACCACCTCAGCTGATTAATTACCTGCTCCAGAAAAAGGCCGAAGGCTACACTGTGGTTGGTGTTGAACAGACCGTTAACAGCCAAAGTCTATCTGATTACACATTTCCTGAAAAGACCTTGCTTCTCTTAGGGTTAGTATCGTATCAAGGGTAATGGTAATATTCTACTAAACCTCTTCTAAAATGATATGCATGTTAATTTCGAGGCATTTGCAATTGAATATTTATTCACATATACAAATTTAAGTACAAATCAATGTATGGAAGAATATTTTGGACAACATTAAGTTAATAAATTAACCTGTAGATAAATAAAAGTATTGTGAAGTCTGAAAATAAATGAATAATATCAATATGAAATGTATGTATAATTAAATTTGTCAAAAAATATAATTTTGTTCATTATGTGTTTATGTAATCATTTCATTTATTTATTTCTCTTCACACTGCATGCAACATGAAATAAGCCCTGAAATGGTACCGTCATTTATACTTATCAAAGTTGGGAAGCTGGGTTCTGGCAAGTACTGTTTATTGTTTTCTCACTCGTCAACAGAGCGGACTTGTGCTTTGCTTCACTTGGGAATCCTGTGGTTGTGGCTGTGCGCATATCATACGAGTGCAAAAAAAGTTGTCCAGAATTACTGTGTGAAGCAGCTACTTTAATTGAAGAATCTCTGAATTCACCCTCAGGAGTCTGCATCTGAAGGGTACCTGTGCTACTGTATATGGCCTTTGATGGCCAAAGGTTGTTCATCCACACAGCTGACCAATCAAAGAGCAGTACTCGTGGGAATGAGACCTCTCAACTTTGAGGAGTGAAAGTGACACGTTTCATTTCAGGGTTATTTCATGTTACAATCATGTCACTGAAATTAATGAAGAAATAATAAACACATAAAGAAATAATTACATGTGTCATGAAATATATGTTTGCTTATTTATTAACACATTTTATAGTACTTTTATTTATTTGCATATTTATTTATTGTTTAATTTTGTCCACAATATTCCTCCATACTATATATGTTAAATTTGGGTTTGATGTTTTTTGTTGTTTTTGCCTTTAAAAATCATTCTGCTTTACTGTATGCATATTATAAGTGTGATATGGGGCAAAGTTTATCTTCAGCTACTGATTGTTATAACCCTGCTAACTGGAGACGGTTATACATGGTGAGATTTGCACTGTATATACCAGCCATCAGATGATGATCGACTTGATAAAGATGAAGCGTACTGCGCACACTGGTGTAACCAGGCCACACCTGTACAGCAAATCCTTCTGTTAAACTCTGTAACTAAGGTAATCTTTTTAAAAATTGTCACATTCTGCACATCCTGTGGGATATGACACAGCATAGAGTGATTAGATGCATTCAGCACTTTTAAAATCAGTGTAAAAAATGGGCAGATGAAAGGCATTATGTACTGTATTAAACAATTAAAGAAATGACGCAGTCTTCATCAGTGTGTCTACTGAGAACAGTGTTGATAAAATGCTGCATACTTTATTAAACATTCACATTGTATTAGTGGTATATGCCAAAGGTTTTTTTTCTTAATGTTTTAGTCTGAACCCTTCTGTATAGGTAACGTAGTGTACCAGAGTCCCTGACACACTGAAACACAAAAAAATGTGGCTAATGTGTTGAAGCAGTCTTTAGAGCATTGATTACCATTTTTAATTTAATCAGGCTAATTGCTTAATATTTTCCACTTAGCAGCTAGTGTTCAGAGGCCTGCCCAGACATGTGTGCTCCTTCGAATTTGTTTACGGTTTATCACGCGCCTTGTGCTTATACCACAAATGTCTTTAACTGGAAAAGATACTTGCAGAAATATGTACACTATATTACACATGTACACACTGTCCTTTAATAATTTTTAAGCTTTTTTTAAATTTTTAGACATCTGTAATTTTAAGTGTTATGTTAGATTTTTTTTAAAGTATGTGTATGTTTAGAAAAATACATGTCTTTTACGGTGTCCTGTTTTGAATATGCATTTGTTTAAGTTTATATTTCTACTTGTTTCATCTGTTTTGAAGGTTATACAGCTTAAGGTGCCGGCTTTTACTTTTCTCATCTTTTGTTTTTCTTTCAACACAATTTCCTTTAAAGCTACATTTTAATTGTTTTTATTGCACTGGGGTTTTTCCTTTTCAATTTAGTAACTTAGCAACCATACTAAACATACTGCTGAAATAAAAAATCACACTGCTATAAGGGAGCCCATGTGATGTGATTTTTCATCTTTGTATCTGTTAAAATTCAGCAACATTCTTTCAAAACTGTGGCCATTTAATGATTTCGAAGAAAAAAATTCATAGGGCGGAGTTGTTCTTTGTATTTGTGGTTTGCATGTTTTTCCCATGCCTGTGTGGGTTTTCATTGAGATGCTATAGTATGTTAGGAGGGAGCTGCACAGTTTCCCGCCGCTAGTAAGTCGGACTTACTAGTGTGTGTGCGTGTGTAAGCACATCCATGTGATGGACTGATGTCTTCTCCAGGATCAATACCTATGCTGTTCCTGATGCTCTGGGTTTATCTTTTGTGGAAATAGTAGGTTTGTAAAAGGGACTATTGAATTATAAGCTGCAGCTTTAAAGGCTGAGTTGTATTTTGACTGTGCTATATTTGCCTTTTGTGTGTGGTAATCTAGGTATATCAGTGGAAATGTACTTTATAAGAAGACACTGACTTCAGTTAACAGCACTTTTGAGCTTTATTAAGATTAAGAAATTAAGTATTTAAGTCCCCATTCAACAATTTGTTAAAGTTGATTATTATACATTTTCATTTTTAGTTTAATATCTTCTACTGTTTAGCATTAAATAAGGTCTTCATAATATATATATATATATATATATATATATATATATATATATATATATATATATATATATATATATATATATATATATATATAGTGGGTACAGAAAGTATTCAGACCCCCTTCAATTTTTCACTCTTTGTTATATTGCAGCCATTTGCTAAAATCATTTAAATTAATTTTTTTCCTCATTAATGTACACACAGCACCCCATATTGACAGACAAAAAGAATTTTTGAAATTGTTGCAGATTTATTAAAAAAGAAAAACTGAAATATCACATGGTCCTAAGTATTCAGACCCATTGCTGTGACACTCATATATTTAACTCAGGTGCTTCCATTTCTTCTGATCATCCTTGAGATCACCTTCATTTGAGTCCAGCTGTGTTTGATTATACTGATTGGACTTGATTAGGAAAGCCACACACCTGTCTATGTAAGACCTTACAGCTCACAATGCATGTCAGAGCAAATGAGAATCATGAGGTCAAAGGAACTGCCCGAAGAGCTCAGAGACAGAATTGTAGTAAGGCACAGATCTGGCCAAGGTTACAAAACAATTTCTGCTGCACTTAAGGTTCCCAATGAAAGACGTTTGGGACGACCAGAACCCTTCCTAGAGCTGGCCGTCCGGCCAAGCTGAGCTACCGGGGGAAAAGAGCCTTGGTGAGAGAGGTAAAGAAGAACCCAAAGATCACTTTGGCTGAGCTCCAGAGATGCAGTCAGGAGATGGGAGAAAGTTGTAGAAAGTCAACCATCACTGCAGCCCTCCACCAGTCAGAGCTTTATGGCAGAGTGGCCTGTCGGAAGCCTCTCCTCAGTGCAAGACACATGACAGCCCGCATGGAGTTTTCTAAAAGACACCTGAAGGACTCTGAGATGGTGAGAAATAAGATTCTCTGGTCTGATGAGACCAAGATAGAACTTTTTGGCCTTAATTCTAAGCGGTATGTGTGGAGACAACCAGGCACTGCTCATCACTTGTCCAATACAGTCCCCACAGTGAAGCATGGCGGTGGTAGCATCATGCTATGGGGGTGTTTTTCAGCTGCAGGGACAGGACGACTTGTTGCAATCGAGGAAAAGATGAATGCGGCCAAGTACAGGGATATCCTGGACAAAAACCTTCTCCAGAGTGCTAAGGACCTCAGACTGGGCCGAAGGTTTACCTTCCAACAAGACAATGACCCTAAGCACACAGCTAAAATAACAAAGGGGTGGTTTCACAACAACTCTGTGACTGTTCTTGAATGGCCCAGCCAGAGCCCTGACTTAAACCCAATTGAGCATCTCTGGAGAGACCTAAAAATGGCTGTCCACCAACGTTTACCATCCAACCTGACAGAACTGGAGAGGATTTGCAAGGAGGAATGGCAGAGGATCCCCAAATCCAGGTGTGAAAAACTTGTTGCATCTTTCCCAAGAAGACTCATGGCTGTATTAGCTCAAAAGGGTGCTTCTACTAAATACTGAGCAAAGGGTCTGAATACTTAGGACCATGTGATATTTCAGTTTTACTTTTTTAATAAATCTGCAACAATTTCAAAAATTCTTTTTTTTGGTCTGTCAATATGGGGTGCTGTGTGTACATTAATGAGGAAAAAAAATAACTTAAATGATTTTAGCAAATGGCTGCAATATAACAAAGAGTGAAAAATTGAAGGGGGTCTGAATACTTTCCGCACCCACAGTATATAATACATGTCTTTTGTTTGGTTTTTTTTTTTTTTTTTCAAAACTGTAAACCATTGTAACTATGTGATGGATATGACGTAGTGCTAGGTTTGGGTCATACAGAATGTAACATCCTCTGAACAAGCTCAAGTAAAATATGAATGCGTAGAGTAGGAGTGTTTTTCACCTGACATATTATGATTTGAGTCATGGGAAAAACTGATCAAATTAAAAGAAGTAATCTACCAGTCAATAAACAGAACCAAATAATAGCATGTGACTATATTTTGTGAAAATATAACTACTAAAAGAAGCAAACAAATTATGCATACCATAAAAATAGAAATGCCTAAAAGTTTTATAGAGTGTCAACTAGATAAGCATTTCTATTCCAAGCTTTCCCAGAGTACACAGTTTGCTTGGCAATAACATTTTTAGATTGTGTAATAAATGGAAAAATGAATGCATTGTTATATGACCTGAGCTTATCTCCATCAAAACTACCACTTTCAAATATTTGACTGTACTACATTTAACTTTAGCTTTAATTTTTTTGAAATAATACAATGGGAGGGAATTATAAAAATGATCAAAGGTCCATGAACAACATAATGGACACTGTCACAATGTGACTTTTAACAAGAATCAGTAGGATCATTTACTTCTAAGTTTTCCATGTATCCTGAGGTACAGTCCGTTTTAAAATGCCTGTTTAACTCCAGTTTTTGAATAGGCAGCCTTAGTCAATTTTCTCAGGTTTTCATTACAGCAGTGAGATACAGTAAAATGAAAAAAGGTAACAACTAAGGCATGAATAAGCAGAGGTGACTTCTGAAGATGATGGGAGTGGGCCATATGGCATAAAGCACAAATTACCTGCTACAATGCATTGAATAAATGACACATTTGATTGCAGAACAATTTAAAGCAAATATTATTTCAGCTAGGTTATATACTGCCACAGCCAGAATGGAACAATTATCTTGAAAATGTGTATCCGCTATCAGTTCATCCTTATCATATGTTGCAATTAAGTTGGAAGGATGGCCACAGGTCTCTTTAGACTCACTATAGTTTAGCTGATTAACTATCTTTTTGGAACCAGGGATGGAAATCTTTGTGTGCATCTGGTCTTTCACTTGTGCCTAACTAAAATGAATGAATAAAATGCAAGTGCAGAATTGTTACACCACAGATTTAACATTCATTTAGCTTTCTCCTTCATATCTTTTAGTTAAATATTCAATAATTAAATAAAGAAGTTGAATCAGACAAGGGTTTTATTTATTATTAGTTTTAGTTTATTTTGTCATAATGTTTAAAGGATAAGGAGACATTTCCTTGAATTCATCTTCTGGGTCTTTTTGCTCAATGTAAATGTTTGTCAGTCACTTTTAGAATCATTAAACTAATATTGCATTTATAACCATTACATAAACTGGATTAAACCAGATTAAGAATCAGGTTGGCTATCTTGTGCACTGCTGTCACACAACTCCATCTGACAATGCTTAAATGTCAACCTGGCCACTCTCTGTATGGACTCTGCATTTCCCCCCTGTGCTTCTGTGAGTCGTTCTCTATGTATTCTGGTTTTTCTCTTACAAAGAAACACTTAATTGGCTACTCCAGGTTGTCTCGGTATGGGCATGTGCTAAATGTGCCCTAAAGTTTGGACTGTTATATCCTGTCTTATACATCCTTTTGTCAGAATAAGTTTGGCCCTGCCTTGCCATAAATACATACTATTTTTTAAACACTTCTTCTTTGTCTGTAGTAAAACACATGTATGTTAAAATTCCACATACAAGGGACAACAAGAAAAGTAGAGTTTTGTGCCAAGAAGCCCAAAGATGAGTTAAAGATGAACATATGTGCATTGTCAACAGCCACTACATATTTCTCTATTTTCACACAAAATAGTGCATTTATTTCTGAGAGCGCAGTCTGTTATTACACCATTGGAGGTGGTACAGGGGTTCTTTTTAAACCATACCATACTTGTAGGTAGAGTCGGATTGTGAGTCACTTGTCTGTTTCCAGGCTAGCTGCATCGGAGTGTAGCCACATCCTTTGCTTCCTGTGAATGCAGTCAAATGGTACACCCACAAAACCACATACGATCGATCGATCGATCGATAGATAAGCTGCTCAACCCATATTTATCTATAGGGTGGTCCAGATCTAATTATGCAATTTTCATTACGCTATAACGTATTAAGTTTATTACATAGAAAATCACCCGAAAAATCCCGGACCATCAAGAAGTGTGCGAACTGACGACATTGAGAATCGTCTTTGCGCCGAACTGGAATCGTCCCCGCATAAATCAAAGTCATCCAGACGATCTGGATCTGCATAATTAGATCTGGACCACACTGTATCTATCTAAGTATTCATTTTAGCCTGACTGGACTGACATATAATAAAATAATTTAATTTGAAACATTTTGACATTTGCTAAATTGACTGGAAAATGTAATCAGCCAGAGAACAAAGCATGCATGTATTTATTTTATTTGAAATCAGTTTAAAACATACATAGTCCTATCTTGAAATCTGAACCCATTGCTATTTGTGTGGAGTTCAATCTTCTGCCAGTATCAGGTGAGTTTTCCCTTGGTCCTCTGCTTACCACATATCAAACATTTGCAACATAGTTTAATTACCTGGTATTAATAATTGTGTCCTACAAAGGTGGTTCTTTTCTTAGGAATAGGATGTGCCTCCCTGCAGCATTTTACTGGGCTAAATTTAGTGCATGTTCATAGGTCATCTATGGAATTTCACTGACTATGTGGGTTATCTTAATGAAAAACTTTTCTAAAAAAAGAAAACATGATTCATGCATTCTACGCAATTGCAAATACATCCTTCCTTCTGTTTTATGGTCACCTGCACTAGGTATAACAGGTCTGGTGCTGCTTTAGCTGTGTTTGTCTGTTGTAAAACATTACTCACCGGAACTAAAAGACATAAGCTTATAGTAAGTTAGGCCTCATTATGACTGAACTGGTGTGTTAAAAGGTGTGTTTGCCATATTTCAAATGCTTGTATATATGACCTCCAATGATAAAATAAAACACTAGCCGCTGTTTAGCAAAAGTCACTTGCATGTGAGGAACTAAGTAAAATGTTCAAACAGATCCAACCATTTGTTTCCAGGCCTTATTAAGGTAGGAAAGCAGACAGATAACTGAAAGTCTCCCTTGTGTCTCTGGTGGTAACAACTAGAACATTTGCTCGGTTGAGGGGGTTTTATTTATTTATTTTTGTAATTACATCATGGAAATAAATGTCAGCTTGCTAATTTACTGCACCTTAACATTTCATCTTAATATTTAGATTTTTTAAGTTTGTAAGGTTTTCATTATGGCTGTACTAGTTTGGATAAATTTGACTTTATTTTATATAAAATTGTACAATCATGAAGCCCTTTTTTAGTTTCTGTTTTAAAAGGTAAATTAATTGCAACTTAATTCAGAAACATCATATTGTATCAAAGCTGTAAATCTCATTTCTTTAAATAATGTTTGTCTGAAACTTGGTGCTGAACAGGTCACTAATGTGTAGTCCCATTATTCCTACAGGCGTCCGTAAGTAATATTCAATGTTCATTTGATTTGCCAGTCTGGAGTGAGAAGTTTTTCCTTTAATGTTTGCAAATTAAACTTCTATCCTGCTTTCCCATAGCAATGAGCGTGAAGGTATTCCAGCCAACCTGCTTCAGCATTTGGACACTTGTATTGAAGTCCCACAGCTCGGAGTCACTCGTTCCCTCAATGTACACGTTACTGGAGCTCTGCTAATCTGGCAGTACACTCACCAGCAGATTCTGAAGCAGAAACAGAAGCATTTATGATGGAGAAGTAAGCGGGTTTTTCTTTCTTTTTTTTTTTATTTAACTTTCACGGTGTGAAAATCAATTACACTAAAAGTAGGTGATGCCTATTTTTATTTGTTGCTTGTTTCTGCTTGTAATGAATCTTTCTAAAACTTTGATACTAAATCACATTGATTGACAAATAATTGACAATGTTCAGCTGTAAAGCTAAAGAAACCATTATTTATATTTTTGTACACGGATGTTACAAACTTATTGTTACTTGGGAATCTCCTTGTATATATTCTGTATACACATATGTATGTATTAATGTATCATATATGTATATGTAATGTGTAATGAAATGTGTATTTTTATATTTTAATGTTTTTGTTTTAATTACATTGATGTTCAGATTTAATATTAAAATGGATTATTTTTCTCCTAGCACTTCTCAAAATAAAATAAAAAATAATATATCATAACAGAGATTCAGTGTTTTCCTGACTATATGTATTTTATTTATCAATTAATTTATTTAAAGATTTAATTTTGATGAGTAAGCAACAAACCAATAAGACATACAGTCCCACATCCTATTCAGACTTGACACTTCCTGAAGATTTAATATGAAGTTACCACTGCTGGTGCCCACATATCGTACATCTCACTTAGCACACTTAATAACTGAGGACAACACTAATAAATTCCTGCCAGGCTCTAAAAACATTTGGATCTGTTCCTATTGTGTTGTTTTATTTGTTCATGCAGGTGCACTTCATCTAATTATAATTTAACTCTTTATCTCTAAAATATATTGTTAAAAATGTGTGGTGCACATTTTACCAGAATTCAGTCTTTTTATATCTGATTCTAATTTCCTTTCATAGTGAACACAGTTTTTTTTCATTCCCTGTCATTAAATTAAAAAATAATGTGAAAACATAAACTGGAAAAATCCTGCTTTTCATCATCTCTGGCAAATAATGGTTCACATTCAAAGATGAAAAAAAAACTAATATTTAATAGTCATGCATTAATCCAGCAGGTATAAAATGAAAAAAAACATGTAGAAAATAATTTAATGTCTAACTGTGCAGAGTCAGTTTTAGGACTGAAATCAAATTGTGTTTTAATCTTTATTAATAACACTTCTGAATATATGCAATATAAAATGCTCAGTTTATAAAAAAAATCACATTAACAGACACAGAAAATGATTAGGTTTCCGTTTGCATTTTGTATTTTATTTAAAACCTCGAATAATAGTACTGATGACATATAGAAATTATTTTCCAGTCGCGTTCATTATTAAGAACTGTAAAGCACCTATCTCTGTCTTTTGTTTATCTATCCATTTTCTGGGCTTCTTGTCTTTTAAGTATAAATTAATGATCTTGATAAGAAGATAAAAAACAACATGGTTAAGTCTGCAGATGAGACCAAACTGAATGTGCAATCAGCCAGATCATTACAGAGTGAGCTGGGCAAAATACTGTATAGGTTTGTGCAGACTTGGGGAAGATGAACTTTAATGTAAGTAAAGCTAAAGGATAAACAAATGAATGTATTTGAATCCATAACTGGAAGTTGAAAACATGAACATACATCCTGTGAGTGCTTACAAGTTGTAGTGGACTCTTCATTATTTACATCCAAGCAGTTTACAGAAGTAAGAAGGCTAACAGAACTTGAGGTTGTTTAGCACGATGTGTGGAGTACAAGTCAAGGGAAGTTATGTAACACAGCCGCTGTTGAAGTTGAGTTACAGCATCAAAATGGCGGAAATATAAGATAGCTGAAAAGAAAAAAAAACGAATCTACAAAAACTCAAGTCAAAGTTCAGTTCAGATATAAACCAGGTGAAGTTCACAAAGCATGACTTAAAGAAAACTGAACATATCGACATCTCCGGATACGTCAACCAACTGGTATGCAGAGAAAGCCACATGGCCTGTGAACCAAACCTAGCGTCTTTGAGCAGGTAGGAAGCAGGGTTAATCACAGTACCAACTATGCCTACATACAGTGCATTAAACCAGAAACTGCTTTGTGCCCACGCATTTCCGTCTCACGGTGGTAAATAATATCCAGTTTTTTAGTTCTTGTTCTAAGCAGCTCCTTTTCCTTTGTAATTATTAGCATTACTATTTCGATTTATATGTCACCCAGATTTTATATTTGCTTCCAGTGCTTCCAAAAAATGTTATCCACAATAAACTTAAATTTAAAAACAAACTTCACTAAAGTGTAGTTTTGTCTTTTTAAGTGTAATATGATAAAAACTACCTGGAAATTTCTGAGGTCTAAATACAAGGTTGTTAAATTCATCCGTGAATTTCTGCAGATACGTAAAGGAGGTTATTCCATTAGTTAGTTTCATTATGCTTCGTGCACATCTGAGCCAGTTAAATGCAGTGACATTATGTTACTTGCCATTACAGGAGAATGTCTCACCGCTGGCGGGAATTCCACACTTTCCCATGGCTGTTAATTCCCAGGGTATTGTTTTACAATGTGTTTACATGCTGAATTTAAAAATAGGAACTGCAAAGCTGGCAGAAGGTAAAATAGCTCATTTGTGGTTTCATACTAAACTGCATATTGAACTTTGGAACAATTTTATCTTCTGCTTTAGCATATGCATTTAAAAATTACAGTCTTGTTTTAACTTCTTGAACTTTTTTCCCCAAGCATTTCATCATATTGGCTAGACGTAGGAACAGCTTTTTCTTCCATTCTACATTTACCTTAAAATAATTGCCTATGGGCACTAAAGGAACTCTGATCTTCCAAAACATTTTGATGATTGCTCAACATGAATGACAAGTTATTCCCACTCCTTCATTTTAGATTTGTAGAGTTTTTCAGTTTACCTGTGTATTCGTTTTATATAAAAAGGATATAAACAAAGGTTACAAAAAGGCTACGCTTTCTTTGTTTTCTAGAGATGATTTGCAGAACCCGGAAAGAGTGCAAACTGTAGGACAATGAGAACTGCATCTACATTTATTCTAAGCCAATAAGCACACTTATTCTTTTAATTTGCACCCTTCTCTTTTTAGGCCTTAATAATAGATAATCTAGCATGTGCCGATATAGAAATTCAAGTAAGTTTATTATTCTGAAATTTTTAAAAGGACTGAATTGCAAGGCAATATATACTGTAGTCTCAATTCAGTGTTTCTTACCAAGTTCAATTTCACTTAAAGCCCGTCATACTACCCACTTTGTGAAAGAAATAGGACAAAATGATATAAAGATTTTTATTAAAACTAATTAAGGTGCCTTGATACTGAAAGTTTTTTTACCTGTTAACTTAATCTAGAACTAAGTTACTGTTTATTGTTTCAATTAAGAGAAATTTTGTCTTGGACATTCGACAGAACACATGCGTCCCAGTCACATACTGTACATATCACTTATATATTACACAACTACCTTATACTAAAAATATTACACCTTGCCTTAAAAAAAAAAAATCTTACTATTCAATAATTTAATTTATAGTGGAACCAATGAAAATTTGTACCTGTTCAACATACAAGATGGTAACCTGTATCTCTTCCCTGAAGGCATTAGCTGATATTCCTTATAAAGAATATGAGTTGGATCACCAATTATTTGAAGGCCCTGCCTCCTCATTGTCTCCTCTTGTACAGAGGATGGGGACAGTATGCCGATTGTTTTACCTGCTGTTCTGAGTCAAGTTTCACAGTCAAATTACCAAACCATATTATAATATCCTAACAAATAAGTGATTCAGTAGCTACTTTGTAACATAAAAACATAATATTTTTGTCCACTCCATGGACCCTAAGACTTCACAAGAAGTGCAAGCATGTCCAACCCTAGAACAAACATCCTCCACATGTTGGACCCAATGCAGCTGAAGTAAATACCCAAATACTGATATTTTGTTACATGCGCGTCTATCTCTCTCCATTAATAAAAACTGAAAAATACTTTGGATCAAAGACTATTTGTTTAGTTTTATTGACATTTATCTGAATTGTGTGCTTTACACCAGCCATCCAGAGTGCTTAGATCTTCTGGTCAGTTGTCTCTTGTTGTCCCTCGTACCAAATGTAAAACTAAGGGGGACAGACAGAGTGTTTGCAGCTGCTGCTCCTCGCCTGTGGATCTCTTTACCTCATCATATAAAGGAGTCGTCTACAACTGAACTGTTCAAAACGAGATTAAAGACTCATTTCTATTCACTTGCATTCTGTGACCTTCAGTAATACTTATGGTTTCCTCATTGTGATTATGTAACATTACTTCTATTTATTATTTACAGTAATTTATCTATGTTCTTTTATTTTATTTCTATTTATGTTAATTATATGGGTATTGTAAAGCACTTTGGCCACAGCATTCCTATGTTGTTTTAAATGTGCTGTATAAATACATTGACATTTCAGATCAAATTATGATCCCCACACCGCTGCACAAACTCCTGTATCTCCAGGTTGTATACTACAATATCTGAGATTACACCCTCCTAGGAAAATTGCTCTTTGCAGTGAATCATGGCCCTTGTAGAAGCGAAAATTACTGGATGAGGCCTCACCAGTGTGTTATAAAGTTGGAGCAGAACCTCCTTGGATTTGCACTCCACACATCAAGGTATATAACCTGACATTCTGTTAGCCTTCTTAATGGCTTCTGAACACTGTCTGGAAGTCGATAGCTTAGAGTCAACTGCAACTCCCTTATCCTTCTCATATGGTGTACTTTCAATTTTCAGATCTTCTATTGTGTATTCAAACCTGACATTTTACTTTCTTTGTGTAATACCTTACATTTATTTACATTAAATATCATTTGCCATAAATCTGTCAAGCCTTCATGTTGTACAAGTCCAACAGATTCTTGATTATCTGCTAATCCACCTGCCTTGGTATCATCTGCAAACTTAACCAGTTTGTCATTTATATTCCTATCCAAATATTTATATATATTGTGGTGTATGGCCGGCCGTTCATCCCGGCCAATATCCCCAAGCCGCCCTCCCTGCAGTATGGAGGTCCCCCGAAGACCAGCAGGGCATCATGGACATTGGAGTTTTTATACACAGCCCTGCTGGATACCATGGGGACCACTAGGAGACGCTGCAGGGAGGAACGATGGTTATTTGCTTTACGCCCCAGAAGTACGTCCGAGTCACATGGACAAGGGGGATGATGTGCTTCCGGGGTGAAGAAAAGGACTTTTTTATCTGACCCGGAAGTGATAGGAGATCACATGGAGTGGGGATTGGGAACATTTCCGGGTCAGGGAATATAAAAGGACTGTGGAAGCTCCTAGACAGCGAGCTGAGCTGGGTGGAAGGGTGGCAACACGTCTGGGAGTGGTGGATTGTTTATAATTGTGTTTATTATTGAGTATAGTGGAGAGGAGGGTGCTTGGTGCACTGTTGATTAATAAAAAGTCAACTTTTTGGACTTTTATCTGGTGTATTGGACAAGGGTTCAAGGGAGCGATAGCGGCCCCTATCTGTCACTATATATATATATATATATATATATATTGTCACACACGTGCGAGTAGGAGGCAGCTGAAGGGCTTATATAATCGTAACAACTTATCCGACCACGGGGCGGAGGGATGCACTGACTCTCATTGTCAGTTTCCTGCAGACCATTCCTGGGAAGTCCCGCAAGGTGCTGAAGCCCAGAAGAAAACACTTCCGGTCCCGGCCCCGAGGGTGACATCACTTCCGGTCAACCCTCCATAAAAGCCACTCCCCTTCCTCTGGTGATCAGTTCTGCCTTGGACTCAGTAGTGTAAACTACCCAGTGCTCATTTTTGACACAACTACCTTTTGCAGCCTGAATTATAATATATACGGGTGGCTGCCCCAAACCTTCTTGTGATGTCTGGAGTCTCTTATTGTGACAATATATATATTAACAAAAGGAGCTATATTAGCACCTGACCCGACACAGACAGACATGGGAGGCACAGTGATCAAAGCAAATAAATGTTTTATTTCAGTTTCTTCACCTGTGGGGCACGTCTTCTCCGTGTCCCACAGGCACAACACAGTCCCAAAGCAGACCACCAAAACACAAACACTCTTTGCACCACCACTCCTCCCGGCAAGCGTAGTCCTCCTCGTCCCGACTCAAGCTCTCGGAGTTGTGGCTGCTGGCCCCTTTTATAGTCCACCCTGAAGTGCTCCAGGTGGTTGACTGCCGAGTTCTGGCTGCACTTCTGGGTGTGGTGAATACGCTGCCCATAAGGGCTCAGGAGTCCCAGCTGTAGCGCCCCCTGGTGGCACCTATGGGACCCTACAGGGCTGCACCCAGCTCCACTGCCCATGGAGCCCTGTGGGAAACTGAGGCACCGCTCCAACCCAGGGGGATTGCCATCTAGCGTTCAGGGGGAGGTATTACAAAGAACATATACCGCCACAATATAAATATTAAAAATAGCAGCAGCCAGTGCATTGACCCACAAGACGGGGGACGCCACTCTTAACATTAACTAATTCTGTTGGGATTCTTCTCACCATAACCCTCTGCTTCAGGTGTTTTAGCATCTTCTACAAATATCTTCAAACAACACCCTGAAATCCCACTTCTTTTAGTTTGATGCCCAGCCTCTCGTGTGGAACCTTACCAAATACTTCTTGAAACTCAAAATGCGTTCTGAAAGTTAATGTTATTGTTGTCCTTTTTAATTCTTATTATGATCTGTGCTGTCACAATTCTATTTAACTATAAAGCTCTAAATGAACATTTTAAACAACCTGTCTAAAGAGCATTAAAACATGTTTTATTTGTTGAGACCTGAAAAAAAACCAAAAGAACATACTGATACTCAACAATTAATCATACCTACTGCAGAATTATTAAAAGTAAATATTACAATATTAAAAAAGTATCAGATAAGGTGCCTGTGTATGGAAAATGAAATTTCTTTATGGAAATACCAGCCATTTAATTTGATTTGGATGAAATATATTTTTTTCTTACAGGAGGTGGCCATCATTTGAAGTTTTGAAGAGGTTCATAAATGATATGGAGGATTGGTGGAATGTTGGTTAGAAATCCCGTGATTGGTAGTTTTCCCCCAATGTCTGCACAAGCTTTCCTCTGATACCCTCAAAGACATACAGTACATGTTAGGGTAACCAGTGACTCTAAACTGGGTCCAGTGTGACAGTGGATGTCTCCATGATCTGTGGTGGACTAGCACCTCATTCAGGCCTGATTCTTGTTTTGCAACAGAAGCTGATAGATGAGGTTCTAGCCCCAGGCAACCCTGACTTGACTTGAGTGTCTTTGAGAGTTTATGTACAGTTTGCCTAAATGATAAAAGGCCTAAGAGCATCAGCATCTTTTAAAGATGGTCACTTATAAAACTGATAACCTGTGTCTGTTTGAAAGCAAGGGAATATACAGTACCAAAATAATAAAGTACTATGCTAACCAAGTAAATAAGGTCAAGCATTGAGGTTTCCTTAAGATTTTAAAGTATATTTGACAGGCTTCTCTAGGTCAAATTAATGCAAGAAATTAATACATTCTGGACACTACACACCAATATCTCTAGCACGCTATTTTATATAATCATGATAATGATAATCCTCTTGCTCTGATCCTTGTATCATGATGTTCTTCCTGCCAATGTGAGTCAGCAATCCGGAGGTGGAGAGATCTTAAGTCTAGGTCATTAGAGACATCTGCCTGCTCTCCGGTTACAGACAAGGATAGACGAGATACACCAAAAGCATTGCTGGTTTATTTTTCTCAATATCCATCCATGTTCTTCACTAGATTTCTCCTGGCCAAAGTACTGAAGAGTCTGAGCTTATATCGCCAACAAAATAAATCAAATGACAGGTACTGTAAGTCCTTTCCAGGGTATAGTAATGCAAACAAATGTACTGCATCACAAATATTACTTCTAGACAAGAATGTTTTGGCATGTTCTGAGCAGGGCCAGCCCACAAATATGGCATCTTTCAGATGGAGTGCTATTACAAGAGTTCATCTTTCAGAACTTGCCAGGGCATCTCTTGCCAGGGCATCTCTGGGCGATGGCTGACAGTGGCAACAGTTCATCATCAAATCGATAAATAATGTGTTCATGTACCCCCGCTAAAGAAATGTGCCTGAAACAGTGCCATAAATCGCCTATGCCATGGGTCACTTCCATATTTGGGCTACATGCATCACACAAGAACTTTTAACACATGATTATTATTATTGTTATTATTATTTGTATAGCACCTAATCTTACATTTACATACAACTCGAGGTGCTTTCTACAGATTAATCAACAAAAACAAAAATATACCATATATATGAGTAAATCTTGGATTATTATCATTTAATACTATAATAATTTCTAATAAATGTCAGTCAGTCATCGTCCAACCCGCTATATTCTAACACAGGGTTACAGGGGTCTGCTGGAGCCAATCCCAGCCAACACAGGGTGCAAGGCAGGACCAAACCCCGGGCAGGGCGCCAGCCCATCACAGGACACCCGCACACCAAGCACAATTTAGGATCGCCAATGCACCTAACCTGCATGTCTTTGGTCTGTGGGAGGAAATCCACGCAGACACGGGGAGAAACATGCAAACTCCACGCAAGGAAGCAAACCCGGGTCTCCTAACTGCGAGGCAGCAGTGCTACCCACTGCGCCACCTCTAATAAATTTAAGTATACTAAATACAAATATTAAGGGTCATAGATATTAAGAGAGAAACTTCTTTACAAAACATGAAAAGAACACACTAAAGTCGCAAAGAAAAACACTCCAAGCAGAATTCACACACAAAATCTAAATGGTAAAATGGTAAATGGCCTGTATTTGATATAGCGCCTACTAGAGTTCAAGAACCCCCCTAGGCGCTTCACAACACAACAGTCATTCACCCATTCGCACACACATTTACACGCTGGTGATGATAAGCTACTTTGTAGCCACAGCTGCCCTGGGGCGCACTGACAGAGGCGAGGCTGCCGAACACTGGCGCCACCAATCCTTCCGACCACCACCAGCGCTTTATGGGACATTTTCTGGGTCTGGGGTTGGTGCAGTTTCTATTCTTTGTAGTTTATTTTTTTATTTGGGCATTTTGAATGGTTTCTTTGATTGTGAGTGTGGTTTGGCATGTATAGAATTATGTGATGATAACATCATCTGCGTATGCAGTGTACTGTATACTGTATAGGCATCACAGTGCCATGCCATTGTACACAAGTGTGCACACACTGAACTGCATGGGCTGTCATAAGTGGCACCCTATAAATTCGGACTAAAGGCATGGTGCCTTCTCTGTTGTTTCATTACACATCACATAAAAAGAAAATGGGGGTTAAAAGAGCCTTTCTTTTATTATTGTTAGCATTGAAAGAGCAGACTTATTATTATTATTTTGTTTTTTGTTTTGTCCAGCATTTCTGTGATCTCACCTAGCGGCTTTCTGAGGGTTCTTCATTTTTGTCTGGCTTTTGTTTTTCTCATTCTGCTAAGCTTCTGCTCTACTGTTTGTTCTTTGTTTGTCTGAAGGTTTAATGAACAAAACAGATTACGTGCTCCTACTTGTTCATCTTGTCTCCACAGTCTGTAGCCCACAGCCATCCACAAATGAAGTGTCCTGTGCTTCTGCTCAGCCTGCCAGTCCCCCTCCTTGGTGGCAGCTGTCTTTAGCCTTGGTAATCTCCTCCATTTCTATTTCTCTGTATGGCTCTCCCATTCCACCTAAGCATAAACTCACCTGTGCCTCCTCTCGGCCAGTCTGCTTCTCCACTTGCTGCTGCTGCTCCATTTGGTCTTTTCACAGCTTCCTTGTGAGTTTTTACTTGTCCTGAATTGGGCAAGCCCATAATGATGGTGTTGTGTGTTAAGAATGACTTCCCTCGACATTAAGCCCTAGCTCTTCCAGTTGCTGAGTACACGTCATTTTCCTGTAACTAGTCCTGCTTTGGTTTTGAACATGGTCTGTGTACTGTATTAGAAAAATGGCCAATCCAAGAATAACATGCACAGTTCTATAGAAAACCAAGAATATTCCTTTCTGTTTCTTTTTATTTTGTTTATACTGTGATTTACCAATGCCACTTGTTGTACTTGTTGTATTGTAACATTAAAGTTCAGCTACAGTTTGCACATTATGATATCCTAACTGTAATTTTAAATATCATCTTTGTATGTGACATCATTCAGCTTTTAAAAATATTGATTCAAATGTATTGCTGGATAGAATCATTTATGATTTCGACAAGAATGTGCACAGACTGACACTTCATCGTGCAGTATGGTCTACCATTCCAGATTTGAGCGCTGGTCACCTTTCTCTCCATTTATGTCGTAACTGTGCTAAATATTTATTCAACAACATTTATTTATACAGCACATTTTTGATACAAAATGTGTAGCGAAAAGTGCTTTACAGAATATAAAAGAAAAATTATAATTCCACAGATAGTAAATGGTAGAGCTCTTGGCGAAATTTAACATAAATTAAGTGTACATTTAATTAACATTAACTTCTGCTCTTACTTTACATCTTCTTGACCAATCTTTATGAACTTTTCTTGGACATTGTAGGGGTTTGGAACGCTACCAGTAGCCACAATCAGCACTGAGTGAAAAAAATAAATACATAAAGTCAGCTGAGAACAGCATGCAGTCAGGACACGTGATAATTTGTAGTTACATTAAAGCACATCCATTTAAGTCTGCATTAACAAGTGTCATGATGGGACGGGGAGGCTACACGGTGGCGCAGTGGGTAGCGCAGCTGCCTCGCAGTAAGGAGACCTGGGGTTGTTTCCCGGGTCCTCCCTGCGTGGAGTTTGCATGTTCTCCCCGTGTCTGCGTGGGTTTCCTCCCACAGTCCAAAACATGCAGGTTAGGTGCATTGGCGATCCTAAATTGTCCCTAGTGTGTGCCCTGCGGTGGGCTGGCACCCTGCCTAGGGTTTGTTTCCTGCCTTGTGCCCTTTATTGGCTGGGATTGGCTCCAGCAGACCCCCATGACCTTGTAGTTAAGATATAGCGGGTTGGATAATGGATGGGTGGGTGATGAGATGGCACCTGGGCACATTAAAAAAAACACAGGGGTGAATGTGCTGCTGATGGATCACACAGACCACATTCAGAATTGTCCAGAAATGGACAGCATTCACATTTAACATGAATGGAAGTGCAAATATGTTTTCTATCCACATACCAAAATCAAGTCAATGGAAAACAAAAAGAATCGTATAGGGCACTGGCAGCAGTCCAGTTAGCTGCACAAAGGCGGCCAGGCCTGACATCTGTGCAGCTTTAAAAATTGTGCAGAGTGGCAGCACAGGTGTACAAAGTCACACTTCTGTCTCCTTCATAAGACTGTCACATCCTTAGCATCAAGTTAAACTCTAGGAATGTATATTATCTTCGTTTCATTTTTATTTTGTTCTTACCCTTTAAACAACCAGTTTTCATTCTAACTGTAGGTGCAATACATTGTGGTACACGGATAATGTGAATGGACACTAGAGGCACATTTTAATACCTGGTGTAAATGTAATCCAGCTTAATTACAAACAGATACAATCTACACTGCATCCGGAGAGTATTTACAACGCATCACTTTTTCCACATTTTGTTATGTTACAGCCTTATTCCAAAATGGATTAAATTAATTTTTTTCCTCAGAATTCTACACACAACACCCCATAATGACAACGTGAAAAAAGTCTACTTCAGAGTTTTGCAAATTTATTAAAAATAAAAAAACTGAGAAATCACATGTACTTAAGTATTCACAGCCTTTGCTCAATACTTTGTCGATGCACCTTTGGCAGCAATTACAGCCTCAAGTCTTTTTGAATATGATGCCACAAGCTTGGCACACCTATCCTTGGCCAGTTTCGGCCATTCCTCTTTGCAGCACCTCTCAAGCTCCATCAGGTTGGATGGGAAGCATCGGTGCACAGCCATTTTAAGATCTCTCCAGAGATGTTCAATCGGATTCAAGTCTGGGCTCTGGCTGGGCCACTCAAGGACATTCACAGAGTTGTCCTGATGCCACTCCTTTGATATCTTGGCTGTGTGCTTACGGTCGTTGTCCTGCTGAAAGATGAACCGTCGCCATGTGCCTTTTACTAAGGAGTGGCTTCCGTCTGGCCACTCTACCATACAGGCCTGATTGGTGGATTGCTGCAGAGATGGTTGTCCTTCTGGAAGGTTCTCCTCTCTCCACAGAGGACCTCTGGAGCTCTGACAGAGTGACCATCAGGTTCTTGGTCACCTCCCTGACTAAGGCCCTTCTCCCCCAATCGCTCAGTTTAGATGGCCGGCCAGCTCTAGGAAGAGTCCTGGTGGTTTCGAACTTCTTCCACTTACGGGTGATGGAGGCCACTGTGCTCATTGGGACCTTCAAAGCAGCAGAAATTTTTCTGTAACCTTCCCCAGATTTGTGCCTCCAGACAATCCTGTCTCGGAAGTCTACAGACAATTCCTTTGACTTCATGCTTGGTTTGTGCTCTGACATGAACTGTCAACTGTGGGACCTTCTATAGACAGGTGTGTGCCTTTCCAAATCATGTCCAATCAACTGAATTTACCACAGGTGGACTCCAATGAAGCTGCAGAAACATCTCAAGGATGATCAGGGGAAACAGGATGCACCTGAGCTCAATTTTGAGCTTCATGGCAAAGGCTGTGAATACTTATGTACATGTGCTTTCTCAGTTTTTTTATTTTTAATAAATTTACAAACACCTCAAGTAAACTTTTTTCACGTTGTCATTATGGGGTGTTGTGTGTAGAATTCAGAGGGAAAAAAATAATTTAATCCATTTTGGAATAAGGCTCTAACATAACAAAATGTGGAAAAAGTGATGTGCTCTGAATACTTTCCGGATGCACTGTATATATATATATATATATATATATATATATATATATATATATATATATATATATATGTAGATATATAAAACACACATTAAAAGGGGGTCTTTGAGAAAACTAACTGTCATTGCAGACTTAAGTAACATGTTTTGAATACTTATGGCGATGGCTACTTTAAAAAGATCCAAGGACCAAATCTGGCCGACAGCAATTTGGCCTTCCAAGCCTAACAGACTGGTCAGCCTCACCTGGTCATTCTACAGTACTTACATGAGGAAAAGTTATTCACTAGTGTTATGATGTGCCATTCTAGAAGATTTGTTGTGGCACGTTTCAACAATAGCCGTTGACTTCATGTGCCTTTAAGCATCAAAGCAGAGGGATAGAGTAGCACCTTAGTATGCCAGAAAGGGAAGACAAAAATAAATGCAGTAACTGTGAAAATTACAAATGTCAATCATTAGAACTGTCCTGTGGGTAAACTCTATGAGCAACAGCTTTGCCGTCCATAATCAATAAAAGGAAAGCTTTAAAAAATGCAGTGATGTATGGTTAGTCTTTCAATATCAATGTGCTGTAAGTAAATTATGAGAAGACCACATTACGTAATGTGAACAGGCTGAACGCACCCCCAAGGAGACGCGGTTGCTCCTCTGATACCCCCAATGGGAAACAAATACAGTTTTTTTTTACCTCCTCTTTGCTAGATCAGCTGTAGGCTTGTTGCTGCTGCCGTGCCACGTGATCTGCAAAAAGGAGGTTGTTTCCCATTGGGGGTTTCGGGGGAGGAACCGCGTCTCCTTAGAGGTTGCGTTCAGCCTCTTCACACCAAGTATGTCTTAGCAGTGCTTTGAAATGTTCAATGTCAGTAGCCTGATGTAATTCTATCAGTGAATTATTCCACATTTTAGGTGTATAAAAGCAAAAACCATCATGATGCTTGAAACATTAAGTGTACGAAACTCTTAGATTACGATTAGGGATTTATAGGAACTGCCATTCCAAAAAAAAAAAAAGAAAGTGCTAGATTGTTCAACAAGGAGTATTTTAAAATCAATCCTAAAAGACACGGGTAGCCAGTGTAATGACGCTAATACTGGTGAAACTCATTCTTTTTGATTACAATTCTTGCTGCTGCACTTTTCCATTTTAGGCTGCACCCAATTTATATCTTTGGCAGACCAGAACAAAATGCATTGCAGAGATCTAGCTGACTAAAAACAAAAGTATGAGTTAACTTTTCAGCATCTTGCAATAATATCATACCATTTAAAAATCAAACTCTTGCCATTTCTTAAAATGAGAAATAATAGTCTTAATAATATGAGCGTCATTTGAAATTTACCATAACTCCTTAACTCTTTACATCAGCATTGGTTTACAAAGCTAGACAGTCACACTTTCCTCTTAAGATTCTAACTGAAGTTTCTGATTTTCTTTCTTAGTTTTAGCAAATGTCTACTTATCATTCCATAATTCCAGTAAGACGTTCAATCAGGGTGAGAGCACAGAGGTTACCTGGCACTCTAGATAGGTATAGTTGTATGTTTTTTGTCTGGATAACTACAATGATTTGCCTTAAGTTTAGAAATGACCTGATCTAACAGGAGCATGTGAAGTGAAAATAATAAAAAGCCTTTAATTGATCCATGAGTCACACCAGTAATCAATGTGTTTCCCTTGCACAGCCACCAATACATCCATCTATCCATCCATCCATTATCCAACCTGCTACATCCTAACTACAGGGTCACGGGGGCTGCCGGAGCCAATCCCAGCCAACACAGGGCACAAGGCAGGAAACAAACCCCGGGCAGGGTGCCAGCCCACTGCAGGCCACCAATACATACAGTACAAAATAGCTTCTGCCAGTAATGTATGATTGAAACCAATTTTGAGTCCAACAGACTCAGTAAGGTGGTTAATAAGAATTCTATGATGTATAATATCTAATGCATATATAGTGGTCTATGGCCGGCTTGTCATCCCAGCAAAAAAAACAGGCCGCCAGATGGAGCCCTCCCTGCGGCATGGAGGTGCCTTGAAGACCAGCAGGGAATTCTGGACAATGGAGTTTTCATCCACAACCCTGTTGGATACCCCAGGGGCCGCTAGATGGAGTTGCAGGGAGGAGCAAAGAATATTATTTGCCCTGCGACCCGGAAGTATGTCTGAGTCACATGGACTGAGGGTTCAGAAGCACTTCTGGGTCACGGACTATAAAAGGACTGTGGCAGCTCCCAGATGGCGAGCTGAGCTGGGTGGAAGGGTGGCAACTCGTCTGGGAGTGGTGGATTGTTTATTGTGATTATTTTGGTGTATTGAATGAGTATAGTGGAGGAGAGGGTGCTTTGTGCACTGTGCAGAATTAATAAAATCTACTTTTGGACTTTTATCTGGTGTCTGGAGTCTTGGACAGGGGTTTAAGGGAGCGATAGTGCCCCCTATCTGTCACAATATATATACTGTATATATATATCTATCGCTCTCATCTCACTGGACTTTAAAGTGTCTCTCCGGGAACATCATGTCTTGTCTCTCTTCCAAAGATAAGATTTCTTTTTATTATATATATATATATATATTGTAACGACCCGGCAGCAAGCGCTGGAGTGACGCCGTATGGGTAATTTATGTAAATAGTTTGTGGGGAATTTATGGGTAATTTATGTAAAGCTTATTGTTGTGTCGAAATTAACTTAGTAACCTAATTGTCTTTCTTGTTGTAAGTGTTGTATGTGTTTGTGCTCAATCAGTGGGGTGGGTTGGGTTATCGCCGTCCGGGGTTGTTGTTATTGTAAATAGTCACCATCAATGAGAAAGATGGCTCTGTAAATGACCTTGACCATGGCTATACAATGAGTTTTAAGCTTTGTTTTACTGGCTATCTGTTAATAAAAAGATACAACAGGACAGAGCTGTATCATTGCTAAGATTCTATCTAAGCAATTATTGCCGAGACACTCGGAGTCGTGCGGTGTATGGGACACGAGTGCTCGTTATCTAAAGAGCTGGGTGCAGCTGCGTGCATAACACTGGCAATCTGCTAGCCGACAGCTTGGGAGAGGTGCACGCAGAGTTGGCTCTAAAATCTTTAAAGACTCCACCACGGGTCGCTACATTGGTGTCAGAAGTGGGAGACCAGGCTGTTTAGAAGACGCCGTTATGGAACAGAGTCTTGAAGAATTAGAGCGTGCCATCTTAGAGAACAGCGTTACGTTAGAGCCTGATCAGCGGAGCTGTGCGGAGAAAATAGGCAGACCGGCCTGATGGTGCCAGTGTTCCCGGACAGTGTTGCGATCTTCTAAGCACGGCCAGAGTGGGCCGTCGGCTGCCGCAGCGATACCCCAGGTTACCAGTCGGCCGGTCCTCTTCTCACGGTCACCTGCTAAGCTGCCGCGATACAGCGGATTGACGCCCTTAGAGCCATACCTTGCACAAGTGGATCTGGCCGCGATACACAATGAGTGGAACCGCGAGGAAGCTGCGACACACTTGGCCCTTGCCTTGGAGGGTCCCGCACTTCAGGTACTCATTGATCTGCCATCGGAAGAGTGTCGTGATCTTCAGGCTCTCACCGCTGCTCTCACCCGTCGCTTTGGACAAAGAACCTCAGCAGAATGCAGCAGAGAAAAGCTGACTAGCCGACGTCGGCGTGAAGGTGAGAGTGTAGGAGCCTTTGCCGCTGACATCAGGGTATATACACGAAAAGGTTACCCTACTTTCTCGACAGCAGCGAGGAGGAACTCAGTCTTCATGCTTTCCTGCGGGGCCTCACACCAGAACGTCTTCGCCAGCATGTCTGTCTATCGTCACCCGAGATTTGAGCGAGGCACTACGAGAGGCTGAGCGGGCTGAAGAGGTACTACAGGCTGAGTCACCGACAAGACGAACGCCACGCCCGAGTCGACTAACAAGAGCAGTTGAACGAAGGGCGGAAGGGGACCCGTCTGAGGTAGTGGAGGTCAGTCGCCCAACCAACATCAACCCCCCGACAGAGACAACGAGTAGACTGCTGTTTTCGATGCGGAGAACCAGGGCACTTTGCCAGGGATTGCCCTGCCCCAAGTCCTTTGCCTCGTACAGCATCACCGCAGGGAAACGACATCGGGGTGAGGCCGTGAGGGACCCTCGCTCCGTTTTTCAGCACCCCTCCACAATGACTGCTTTAAAGTTGGGCGCTGTGGATTTTCCACTGGACTATACCTAGACTGCACTATTGACGGACGGCCATGCAGTGCTTTAGTGGACACGGGGTCCACTATTTGTTTGCTACAAAAGGAGTGTTGCCCAAACCGCTGGTCTTCTTCCAGAGGGCTGGACCCCCACAAATAGCGAACTACGCACTGTTACGGGTGAACGGACAGTAATGCCCGGAAAGAAACTGTTATCTGTGTTGGTAGGGACGAGCCAGACCAACCACGAATTCTGGCTTGCGGACATTAAAGACCAGTGCATTATTGGGTTGGACTTGTTGGCCCACTGGGGAGCACGTGTTGATGTGTCAAGGGCCGTCCTTTGTTTGGGTAATGAGACTGTGCCGCTCCGGTCGGGCTGGAACCGTCCTGGAAGGACTGCCAGAGTGGATTCACCTGGACACCACTGCTCACCGCTCCCAACCATTGTTTGAAGTTGCAAGGGTTCAAGAGAACCCCAGGAGAGTATTGCTGGACAGTCAAATTCATCGCACGACCCCCATCAGCTGAGACGGTTGCCGCTGTGGAGGAATTGGGCCATCAAGTGGTGAACATCTGAGCACGCCACAGCAGGAGCAACTCCAGAAATTACTGAACGACTTTGTGGACATTTTGCGGCTCGAGAGGAGGACTGCACCAGAACCTCGTTAGTAAAACACCACATTGACACTGGCCACGCCGCTCCCATTCGTTTGCGCCCCCACCGATTGCGTCTTGCAAAACGCCAAGCTGCCGAAGAATTGATTCGCGAGATGGTAACCAACGACATTATTGAGCCTTCGGACAGTCCCTGGGCCGCACCCATGGTCATGGTGCGGAAGAAAACGGGGTTGGCGCCTTGTGTGGACTTTCGTAAATTAAATGCAGTCACTCGAAAAGACTCTTACCCACTGCCCCGCATCGACGATGCATTGGACTATGTGGCTGGATCCCGTTGGTTCAGCACCTTGGACTTGCGCAGTGGATATTGGCAGGTAGAACTGGCAGCAGAGGACCGACCCAAAACTGCATTCACCATCGGACAAGGGCTGTGGCAGTTTAAGGTAATGCCGTTTGGACTTTGTAATGCACCGGCCACTTTTGAAAGACTAATGGAGCGGGTCCTAAAAGACATTCCCCGAACCCGTTGTGTGGTCTATTTAGATGATCTGTTGATTCATGCCAGAGACTTTGACCAGGCTGTGCACAATTTAAGGGAGGTCCTGACCGCCATTCGTAGCGCCGGGTTGCGGTTGAACCCTGAAAATGCAATCTTCTCGCCCGACAGACCCAGTTTCTAGGGCACGTAATCAGCGAGAGTGGGGTGGCTACAGACCCAGCAAAGGTGGCTGCCGTGAGCAACTGGCCCCACCAGCCAACATCACCGAACTGCGGAGCTTCCTGGGTTTAGCCTCATATTACAGGAGGTTTGTAAAAAACTTTGCAACCATTGCCAGCCCCTTGCACCGACTGACGAGTAAGGGCCAACAGTTTGGGTGGACGGAGGACTGCACAGCCGCTTCCAACAATTAAAGGCTGCCCTCGTCAGCGCGCCTGTCCTGGCGTACCCTGACCCCAACCAACCTTTTGTGGTGGACACTGACGCTAGCAATGTGGGGATTGGGGCCGTGCTCTCACAGAAGGGGAGGCTGGAGAGAGTGGTAGCTTATTACAGCTGCAGCCTCAGTCGACGGAGAGAAATTACTGTGTCACTCGGCGGGAACTGTTGGCAGTGATCCTAGCGGTACGGCACTTTCGGCCCTACCTATTGGGCACTAGGTTCACACTGCGGACTGACCATGCTAGCCTCACCTGGATGTTGAATTTCCGGCAACCAGAGGGCCAGGTGGCAAGGTGGATGGAGATTCTACAGGAATATGATTTCGAGATACAGCACCGACCGGGCGGCAGCATGCCAACGCTGATGCCCTCTCCAGGCGTCCATGCCTCAGCAATGAATGTCGATATTGCCGCCGACAGGAAGAAAGGGGTCTGGGGCCATCGTCAGCATCCGCAAGGATAGATGACACTGTTGGAGTAGGGGAGCCGTTCACTATTGACCAATTGAGGCAATTACAGGCGACGACCAAGCGCTAGAAAAGGTAAAGGGCTGGTTGGAGACACAAGAACGTCCCGACTGGCAAACCGTGTCTCACAGGGGCCTGAACTCAAACTACTACACTCCCAGTGGGCAACTTGGAGTTGCACGATGGCGTAATCTACAGATGGTGGCAAGCACCCGGGGGGGGAATTGACCGACTACAACTGCTGGTTCCCCAGGCTTTGCGCGCCGAGGTCCTCCGATGGGTCCACGGAGCAGCTGGATCCGGACACTACGGAAACGCTAAGACAGTGCGTCGACTACAGCAGCGGTTTTATTGGCCCGGGTGTCGGCAAGACGCAGAGCTGCATGTCCACTGCTGTGACATCTGCACTGCGCAAAAAGGACCTGGTCAACGTTCTCACGCTCCATTGCAGCAATACCTTGTCGGGGCACCCATGGAGAGAATTGGAGTGGACGTACTGGGTCCTTTTCCTGTAACGGAAGCCGGAAATCGTTTGTTTTGGTAGCAATGGATTACTTCACCAAATGGCCAGAGGCATATGCAGTTCGGATCAGAGTGCCTCCACAGGCTCAAAACTAGTGGATGAAATGTTCACTCGATTTGGAGTTCCGGACGAGCTCCACAGCGATCAGGGGCGGAACTTCGAGAGCCGTTTGTTCAGGGAGGTGTGTCAGCGACTGGGGGTGAAAAAGACCAGAACCACCCCCCTTCACCCGAAAGTGATGGATTAGTCGAGCGATTTAATCGCACCCTGGCCACTCAACTGGCAATCCTGACCAGTCAACACCAGCGAGACTGGGACCAACATTTGCCTCTGGTCCTGTGGGCATATCGGACAGCAGTGCAAGAATCGAGCCAATGCACACCAGCGGGGCTGATGTTTGGGAGGGAACTTCGCACGCCAGTGGATTTGGTGTTTGGCTCGCCCCCTGAGCCTGAGATTGTTGGTGGGCCCGAAATGGATTATTTTAGACGGTTAAAAGAGCAGCTGGACACCGTTCATCGACTGGCCAGGGAGGCCTTGGAGGGAGCTGGAGCTCGCCAGAAACGGGCTTACGACATACGGGCTCATGGCCCGACACTGAAACCAGGGGACAAAGTGTGGGTATTTTGCCCGCAACGGAAACGGGGACTGTCTCCAAAATTAACTCATCATTGGCAGGGACCTGGAGAAATTTTGGACAAAATTTGGGAGGTAGTTTTCCGAGTCCGAATGCCTGGGCGGGCAGACGGGTGGTGCTGCACAAGGACCGTTGGCACCATACCACCCACTGGCCCCGAGAAAGAACGACTCGAGGATACAAGCGGCTCTCCAACCTCCACCCCCGGCGCAGAGACGGACATTGACAGTCTCAGGACTGAGCCTGACCGAATAATGGCACCTCCGGCAGGCGGCGTGTCCGTCGCCGGCCAGGACACTTGCTCGATTTTGTTTGTGATGAGTAGGGTTGTGGGGACACTAACCCTCTTGGGAGGGGGCTGTGTAACGACCCGGCAGCAAGCGCTGGCGGAGTGACGCCTATGGGTAATTTATGTAAATAGTTTGTGGGGAATTTATGGGTAATTTATGTAAAGCTTATTGTTGTGTCGAAATTAACTTAGTAACCTAATTGTCTTTCTTGTTGTAAGTGTTGTATGTGTTTGTGCTCAATCAGTGGGGTGGGTTGGGTTATTGCCGTCCGGGGTTGTTGTTATTGTAAATAGTCACCATCCATGAGAAAGATGGCTCTGTAAATGACCTTGACCATGGCTATACAATGAGTTTTAAGCTTTGTTTTACTGGCTATCTGTTAATAAAAAGATACAACAGGACAGAGCTGTATCATTGCTAAGATTCTATCTAAGCAATTATTGCCGAGACACTCGGAGTCGTGCGGTGTATGGGACACGAGTGCTCGTTATATAAAGAGCTGGGTGCAGCTGCGTATAACGCTGGCAATCCGCTAGCCGACAGCTTGGGAGAGGTGCACGGCAGAGTTCGGCTCTAAAATCTTTAAAGACTCCACCACGGGTCGCTACAATATATACTCAGCAAAAAAACAAACATCCTCTGACTTTCAACTGTTTTTACTTTCAGTAAACTTAATGTGTAAATATTTGTATGAACACTAAAAGAGTCAACACCATAAGACATAAACTAAAAATGTTTCACAATGTGTCCCTGAATGAAGGGAGGCTCAAAATCAAAAGTACCAGTCAGTATCTGGTGTGGCCACCAGCTGCTTGAAGTACTGCAGTGCATCTCCTCCTCATGGACTGGACCAGATTTGTCAGTTCTTGCTGTGAGATGTTACCCCACTCTTCCACCAAGGCACCTGCAAGTGGCTGTAAATTTCTGGGGGGAATGGCCCTAGCCCTCACCCTGCAATCCAACAGGTCCCAGGCGTGCTCAACGGGATTGAGATCCGGGCTCTTCCACTGCGAGGATGATCAGCTGTCCTTCCTGTCTCCCTGTAGCGCTGTCTTAGGCGTCTCACAGTGCGGACATGACAATTTATTGCCCTAGCCACATCAGCAGTCCTCATGCCTCCCTTTGATGATTTCAACCATAGCATGATTGTTGGTGCCACATGAACTGGTTTAAGTATTTCTGTCACTGCTGATCTCCTGACATTTGCAGTCTCTAGTGCAAATTGACTAAAAAACATTCAGTGAGTGGCAGTCCTGAGGACAGAAATGTCTTGTTGATGTGAGAGATCAGAGGAGATTGACCAGATTGGTTTGAGCAGACAGAAAGGTTACGGTAACTCATATAGCCACTCTGTATGACTATGCTGAGCAGTAAAGCATCTCAGAATGCACAATACATCGACCCTTGAGGTGGATGGGTTACAACAGCAGAAGACCACATCAGGTCTCATTCCTGACAGCCAGGAAGAGAAAGCTGAGGCTGTAGTTGGCACAGGCTTGCCAAAACTGGACAGATGAAGACTGGAAAAATGTAGCTTTGTCTGATGAATCCCAATTTCTGCTGAAACACACAGATTATATGGTCAGAATGTGGTTGCAAGAACATTAATCCATGTGCCCAACCTGCTTTGTGTCAAACATCCAGGATGGTGATGGTGTTGGTGTGATGTGTGGGGAAAGTTTTCTCCGCACACTTTGGGCCAATTAATACAGATCAATCATTACTTGAAGGCCATGAACTATTTGAGTATCATTGCCAATCGTGTGTATTAGTTATGGCCACAATCTACCCATCTTCTAATGGCTGCTTCCAGCATGATAAAGCATCAAGTCACAAAGAAAGGTTACCTCAAACTGGTGTCATGAACATAACGATGAGTTTGATGTTCTTCGGTGGCCTTTCTAGTCACCAGGGGCCTCATGTATAAACGGTGCGTAAGCACACAAATGTTGCGTAAGAATGTTTCCATGTTCAAATCATGATGTATAAAACCTAAACTTGAAATAAAACCATGCATATTTCCATGGTACCTCATACCCTGTCGTATGTAAGTTCTCTGCTCAGTTTTGCAGACTGGCAGCACCCAGCGTCAAAGCAGTGCTAATGTTCCTGTGTGGTTATCCTTTCTTTTTTAGATCCACATCCCTGACATGACTTTATAAATACAATGAAATTAACTGCATATTGTTTATTAGTTTGATGCATCTGATTGTAATTAACCTGTAACAATATAATGGTCCACAGAATGGTCAAACTATTCCAAATACCATAACTGCTTTAGCATTGTTACTCTCACTGCACCTCGGATCCCACATCGGATCATCTTTTTCCATATTTCTCTCACTGCACCACTCAGAGTATTTATATCAATGTATCTGAGTGGGGAATCACAGCTGTACAGCAGCTGATCGGAAAGAGAATTATCAAGCACACGCTGCCTCAGCCATGCTGCCTATTTGAACTGCTCCCATATAGCAAACTCTTCAGAGCCTTTCCTGTACAGACTTCACGGCTCAGAAACAGTTTCATCCCAAGAACTATAAACACACTCAATCAGTCCATCAAGTGCTCCTTGTAGAACTGTTTGTACTTATAAGTACAATCACCTCACTGTAAACTTGCACTACAGTTATAATATTACACAACCTGCGCCACTTTATAAAGCGCATATTTACATATAATGATGTTATCCTTTTTAAGATGAAATGCAGCAAAATATGTTTATTATATTATACAGATAAAACTTTAACTTTAACTACATGGTGCCGCAGCGCTAGCGAGCTGCTGGCGCTCCGTTCACGGATTGTTCCTGCCTCGCGCTGTATTCTTGCTGGTGCTGACGCGACACTGGAAGGATAAATGGATAGAAAAATTAAACACGTACTACGAAGATATTTCGATGTTCCTTAAAAGTTTTGAAGAACCGGCGTTCTAAGCTGACAGATGACTTAACGTCTATTACAGAGCTGATTGTGTGGCGATTGGGTATTTGGGAAAAGAAAAGTAAGGACAGGAATTGGAGGTTAGTAGGTTTGAAAGAGACAGTACTGCTGTAATAAAGTATTTCATAGAAGGTTGCAAATGGCGCAGCAAGTATCTCGCGTGAGACATGAACAATCACTGCACCACTGTGTTCCCATGTTTAATAACATGCTTTAACTCCTATCATCATGAAAATTATATCACGAGTACATCTCAGTATTTTAATTATTCAGAGAGCTGTAATATCACGAATGTAATGGATTCTGTGTCCTGTCGGAGGAAGAGAAAGCCCGAGAGCACGTAGTGATTCACACATATAGAGCACATAGAAGATCAAATGCAAAACAAAGCATTTAATGTGCTACTTTAGTTACGATGTGATTGAGAAACTAGTAAATTAAACGATTTTAACATGAAGTTTATGATGTTCTACTTTAATGACAAAATAAACTACATGATTAAAGTGAAAATTTAGAGATTTAAGTTGACATTTCGTGCTTTTTCCCCACTATGTGCCCTTTTTTTTTCTCTGTACTCTAATAAGCTTTCATATGACACTCAGACGGTGGGCTACGACTCGCCTTTTCACGGCGACTTTAATATCTGACAACTTCTTTTTTATTTAGGGCACTGTGTGACTTTGTGAACATGAGCTTTCGCGTTTCTCCGACACACTGTCAGTCGATCATTATCCTTTTGTTGTTTATACCTCTGTTTAAACCAACAAATAGTACGTTTTTCTTTGCTTCTACTTGGTATTCGCTGAAATTCTTCTATTTTCCCTCTTGCTTTTGCCATTACCTTTTCACAGAATGCTAAGCTTAAGGGCTTAGACATGGTTGAATGCCTTTTACCAAGTCCACAAAACATATGTAGACTGGTTGGGCAAACTCCCATGCACCCTCCAGGACCCTGCCAAGGGTGTAGAGCTGGTCCACTGTTCCACAACTAGGACAAAAACCACACTGTTCCTCCTGAATCTGAGGTTTGACTATCTGATGGACCCTCCTCTCCAGGACCCGGGAATAGACTTTTCCAGGGAGGCTGAGAAGTGTGATCCCTCTGTAGTTGGAATACACCCTCTGGTCCCCTTTCTTAAAGAGGGGGGGGGGGCACCACCCCAGTCTGCCAATCCAGAGGCACTGTCCCTAATGTTCATGTGATGTTGCAGAGGCGTGTCAACCAAGACAGTCCTACAACATCCAGAGCATTGAGGAACTCTGGGCATATCTCATCCACCCCCAGGGCCCTGCCACCAAGGAGTTTTTTGACCACCTCGGTGACCTCAGTCCCAGAGATGTGAAAGCCCACCTCCAAGTCCCCAGGCTCTGCTTCCTAATTGAAAGGCATGTTAGTGGGATTGAGGAGGTCTTCGAAGTACTCCCCTCACCGACCAACAATGTCCCAAGTCGAGGTTAGCAGCGCACCATCCCCACCATACACAGTGTTGACACTGCACCTCTTTCCCCTCCTGAGACGCAGAATGGTGTACCAGAATCTCCTCAAAACCATCCGGAAGTCGTTCTCCATGACCTCCCCAAACTCCTCCCATGCCTGAGTTTTTGCCTCAGCAACCACTGAAGCCGCATTCCGCTTGGCCTGCCGGTACCTATTAGCTGCCTGTAGGACTCCTTCTTCATCTTGACGGCATCCCTCACCGCCGGTGTCCATCAATGGGTTCAGGGATTGCCACCCTGACAGGCACCGACCACCTTACAGCCACAGCTCCAGTCAGCTGCCTCAACAACAGAGGCACGGAACATGGCCCATTTGGACTCAATGTCCCCCACCTTCCTCGGGACGTGGTTGAAGTTCTGCCGGAGGTGGGAGTTGAAGCTACTTCTGACAGGGGACTCTGCCAGACATTATCAGCAGACCCTCACAATATGTTTAGGCCTACCAGGCCTGACTGGCATCCTCCTGCACCATCGAAGCCAACTCACCACAAGGTGGTGATCAGTTGGCAGCTCTGCCCCTCTCTTCACCTGAGTGTCCAAGACATGTGGCCACAAGTCCGACGACACGACCACAAGGTCGAATATTGAACTGAGGCATGGGATGTCCTGGTGCCAAGTGCACATATGGACACCCCTATGCTTGAACATGGTGTTCGTTATGGACAATCCGTGATGAGCACAGAAGTCCAATAACAAAACAGCACTTGGGTTCAGATCGGGGGGGTCATTCCTCCCAATCACGCCCTTCCAGGTCTCACTGTCATTGCCTACATGAGCATTGAAGTTTCCTAGCAAAACGAGGGAGTCCCCAGAAGGTGTACCCTCTAGCACCCCCTCCAGGGATCCAAAAAAGGGTGGGTTCTCCAGACTGCTGTTCGGCGCATATGCACAAACAACAGTCAGGACCCATCCCCCCACCTAAAGGTGGAGAGAGGCTACCCTCTCATCTACTGGCATGTACCCCAGTGAACAGGCTTCAAGTCGGGGGCAGTAAGTCACTTGCTCAGTGCCTCTCACTGGGGGCAACTCCAGAGTGGTAGTTTGTCCAGCCCTTCTCAGGGAGATTGGTTCTAGAGTCCACACTCTGTCTGTCATATCTAGCCGGAACTTCTCGACCTCGCGCACTAGCACAGGCTCCTTCCCTTTCAGATAGGTGACATTCCACGTCCCAAGAGCCAGCTTCTGTAGCCTAGGATCGGACTGCCAAGGTCCCAGACTCCGGCCACCACCCAACTCACACTGCACCCAACCTCCTTGGCCCCTCCCACAGGTGGTGAGCCCATGGAAGGGGGACCCATGTTGACTCTTCGGGCTGTGTCCGGCCGAGCCCCATGGGTGCAGGCCTGGCCACCAGGCACTCGCCATCGAGCCCCACCTCCAGACCTGGCTCCAGAGGGGGGCCCCGGTGACCCGCATCCGGGCGAGGGAAAATGCCATCCAAAGTTTTTATTCTTCATGGTAGGTTTTCTGAACCGCTCTTTGTCTCGCCCCTCACCTAAGACCAGTTTGCCTTGGGTGACCCTACCAGGGGCATAAAGCCCCCGACAACAGAGCTCCTAGGATCACTGGGACACGCAAACCCCTCCACCACAATAAGGTGGCGGCTTTAGGAGGAGTCTTCAATTTCCATTTTTCCTAAGTGCAACTATAAAACAGAACTAATATGCATCAGAAATTATGTATAGGTATAGATCCCCTTTTCAGTTACTATGCGGTTTAAAGTATCTGGTGCACACTTGAAACTATCTGGTACTCACTTAAGTATCTGGTGCTCACTTGAAAGTATCTGGTGCTAACTTGAAACTATTTGGTGCTCACTTGAAACTATCTGGTGCGCACCTGTCACGTCGGGGCTCCGTATGAAAGCACCTTTAGGATTGCTGCAGTTTCGTTAGAGTAAGGGCAATGATAATACAGTAAAAGAACTCTGAATGTGAATACTTGGAGGGTCCTTCGGAAGCCTGGCACCCTCTAACATAGAAATTGACTATTTGGAAATCCGTGATTCTTAACTTGCTGCGGTTTTCTTCATTTCATGAACGTGTATGCAACATTGGTCACCTTTGCGCTTTCCAATTTACAATATGCAGTTAGTTTAGTCTTCTAATATTACACTGCTTACCTCTTAGGGCACCCAGTTGACTTAACGTTAAGGATTCATTCCGTTGCACTTGGCTTCTTGCTTGTATGCATTGCCACACCTTCACCTTCATGACATACAAATCTGTTGACACGATGGTGAGAAGCCTTACTAAAACGGAATAATAACTTCATGTAGTTTCTTTTATTCATTCAATAATCCTGGTTGGCATAGACGCCGCCGCCCCTCCCTTCGCAGGAATGAGCTGCAGTCGAGAAGCCAGTGAGCGCGAAGAGTGCGCGCGCATAAGCAACGAGGTCGCGTGCCGACTGGGCGCGCGCACACACACTCTCTCTTCTTAGCTGCGCTCAGAGCCTCTGACAGGATCCAGCGCCAAAGAGATAGTTTAGAAGGCGCTTTCTGCCAGGGAAGGAGACGGCTCTCAGGATTACAAATCTTTGTCTGGCCGAGGTGTGCTTAATTATAGAGGATGCTAAAGAGTAAACTTTGTGTTTGGCACGGAGCGGAACCGTTACTCAAAAGGCTCACAGCACAGCCTTCTGAATTGGCTTGTAAGAAATTACAGAACTACACCTAACATGGACAACGCGTCAGTGTCTCTCTTCCGAAATACATTTGGCAACCAGAGCATCAGTAACTTAAGCGGTACCAGTGATGACCACTCTGGTGCCCTTAATATTTCCACTGGCAAACTCGTTCTGGAAATCCTTATGATCCTCATGGGACTGGGCGCTGTGGCAGGTTTGTTAAGTCATTCTTTGAGTGCTTTGTACTGATTGTCTTTGTCTGGAGGGTTTCAGAAAACAATTTGTCAAGTTACACAGCATATGCAAGGGTAATAGTGAGCCTAAATTTCATAAGACAGGGACAATCCTACTTGTGTCTGTCCAGATCTGTGTGCTATTTTATCCAGTAATGATTTTCCAGCAAAGACTTTTAAACTATTTTATTGCATAGTAAGAAATGGAGCGGTGGTTATTATTGAATATGATTTATAGCCAGACTTGTTTACTTCCAAGCTCGGAAAGCAGAAGTTGTTAACAATGATTCTCCGATATTATGATTACATTATGTCACATCATAGTTTACTGAAACAATCTGATGGAAACACTGACATGTGATAGAAATACACAAACCAAGACAAACAAAGCTAATGGTAATAACAACTTACTTAAGAAAAGTATTTCTCTTTCATGTTACCTTCGCGTGGAGAAAGTGTAACTTTGAAAATATTATTTTCAAAGTAGTATTGAAATTAGTATTTTACTCTGGTTTATTGTCTTTTATTCTATGCAATGCTTTGTATCTCCTGTATTTATTTGTTGAGCATAGGAAAGGCGCTATATAAATAAATGTATTATTATTATTATTATTATTATTATCATTATCATAAAACTATTGATTTAATTTTGAAAACTCAGACCATTATTAATACAATATTCATATTGAGGTGTCAGACACTTAACTGTCTAGGTTCTGCTTACAGGATTCTAAACTGAGCAACATATGTAGTGTTTTTATAATGCTTATAAAAGCAAATATAGAACCCAAATGTTTGCAGTATAATTGTAGGCTATTTGCTACACAATGGCCGTAAAATCAGGTGTTCAGTAATTTAAGGGTCATCTTTAATTTGATAAGTTTTTTTTTTTTAAATGTTTGTGCTGTGTATATATTTTTATATACTGAAATTTATATTACTTTGTCTTATTTCATATATTAACACATTTACTTGAAAATCCATTTAGAACAACATTGGTACAAATACACTTAGTGCTACGAAAGGAACGATGTTAGAAGTGCTCAGCATAAAATAATTGCTAAAATTCTGTACTGCAGCAGAACTAATGGTTGTTTTTATTTGATCTACAGGTAACATTTTGGTAATCATAATTGTTGCAGCCACAAAGAATTTCCACTCTGTGACCTCCGTATTAATTATTAACCTGGCTGTGAGTGACTGCCTTGTGGGAATTGGGGTGATGCCCTTTGTTGCAATGACGGTGATGTACGATGGATGGGTCCAGTACACTGTAAATATATATATATATATATATATTTATATTTTTCATGTGAATTTCCCCTTGGGATTAATAAAGTATCTATCTATTTATCTTTGTTCTGTTTGTTGTCACTTAGACAGTTATTATTGGTATAGGTTATCTGTTTTGATTTTTTACTATTGCACATTTACATTGTTATAATCACAGGTGGATCATGTTAAAGTCACTGGTCACTGGGACTTTTGTACACTTACTTAACTTACACATGCACACACACACTCACACCCACATACAGATTTATTTAGGTGTATATATACTGCATAAAGCATACTTTGCATATGAGAGATTACACTGGCACAGCACCCCCTCTAAATTTTAACTGTACATTTGTTTTCTGCTGATAAACAAGTCTAAACTGTTTTTCCTGTCAGCACCATTGTGAAGAGCTAGTACACTTCACAAGTATCAAAATACCACAAAGAGCGCGTTTTGACCAATATGAGAAAATATTCTCCTTCAAAAATAATGTTAATTACTTCGTTGTGGCATGATTTCATTATGCCACCTGGCAACTAGGAGACCAGATATAAAAACAGGAAGAAAAGCAGAGATTACATCAACTGTCTTAGACAATAAACCTGGATGCACAGGTGGTTGTTTTAAATCTCTTCCTGTATCTCAGAGTCAAGGATATTTCCAAGTCCTTTTTCAAGTCATACAGCTATATGTAACAATATCATATTTATTTGGAGGTTTTAAATTGATGTTTCTTTGTCATTTTTTATATTATATGCCAAGCATAGAGATTGTATTTATTTAAATTGTTAACTGATATAACTTTGATTGGTGTCCATCCCCATAACCAGTTTAAGCTGTTTCAAATTATTGGCTCATTTTCTATTTGCACACCCTTTACTCCACACATTTCATTTGTTGAAATGACAGTTTTTGTCCTGGAGGCCAGGTTGGAATATCAGTTCTTTCATCAACAAACAATATATGTAATTCCATATATTTTGTAGTGAATTAAAATAAACAAAATTGACCTCAATGGGAAGACTGATCTTGATGTAATACTTACACACTCTATTTGAAGAGTACACACTTACTTGAGCTTTTACTTGTAAAGCCAGGGCCTAATTTGACTCAATTAATAAAGAAGTTACATTAAAATGAGCGTGTGTCCGCTCTTAAAAAAGGCAGAGAAAGTTTAACAATCAGACATAAATATCTCAAGGGATTTCAACATATGATGATGATGTGGAAGTATCCTTCTAAAATGAACATACAGAATGTGCAAGCGAATAAGATGTCTTAATTTAAACACAGGTGAAGAAGAGGTCATGGCATGAAAAACAGCAATGCAGGAATAACTTGAATAAGTAAGAATACTGTTATGTGACATGGAAAAGATAAGGTTAGAATTTGCAATGCAGATGATAGACTGGAAAATGGGGAGACTAAGGCTCTTGACCCTGCTATTAAAGTGCTCGTAGGAAAATCTATTGGAAATCTTTATATGTGAAACCGAAATTACTTATACATAAATGCACACACATATATATATATATATAGATAATATGTAATATATACTAGTATGTAAGTAGTGTATGTATATACAGTACACATACACGCAATGTGCTCACTCTAAGTTGGTCCAGAATGATTTAATGTGCTGTAATATTGTGGGGAATGTTTTGTTGGCACCCTTTGATTCTGTTAATACCAATCAATCATCACATGAATTCTCTGCCTATTTGAGAAATTGTTGCTGACCTTTTCATCTCTTCAAACGCACTGTTTCCCCATCTTCTTATGAATACTTCCAGGATGATAATGCACCATATTGTTTCACACTGCGATTGCAGTGGATCTTACAACTGCACATTCATGCTGTGAATCTTCCTTTCTACTACACCCCATAGGTGATCTATTGGTTTCAGATCTGGTGACAGGGAAGGCCACTGATGAACATTGAATTCACCGTCATGTTCTTGAAGCCAGCCTGGGCCGAATTTTACTTTATGGCATTGGTGTATTATCATGCTGGAAGTAGTCATGAGAAGATGGGTAGATAGTGGGCCTGAAGGGATGCACATGGTCAGCACCAGGCCGTGGAATTCAAGTAATGATTGATTGGGACTATTAATGGACTCAAAGTATGGCAACAAAACATTCTCCATACCATTATACCACACTTAGTCATTCTGGACCAACTTAGAGTCCTCTATCAACTTATTTGGATGCTTTTGGGATGCAAAAGGAAAACCCTTGTAGGCACTGGAAGAATACACAGACAGAATGTACATAGACAGGTGTACTGACCTCTGTGACACCATGCAGTCCATAAATTATCCAGCAAAAAGAATAACAAAACGTAACTCTGAAAATTAGGAAATAAGTTAATGACACAATTTATAATACTGTGTAGAACTGTATCAGGTATATAATACAATACTGTATTTGTTGCTCTTAAATGTGTTTTTTAAACCCAGGACTGCATGTTTTGTAGTAATGCCAATTAAAATTTTAAATCTGTTATGCATTATATTAACACTTCGAGTTTTATAGGATGAAGTATGTTTTCATTGTGATAATATGACTTTGTGCTTTGTTTTAAGTAACCTCTTTCTCATCTACATGATTTGCTGTTCTGCCCAAAATATTTTTTGACTGGTTTCCTCAGAGTCTCTCACAACTCCTTCCACCTTTGTCAACCCTGTATTTTGAAGATCACTGAATTCCCCTGTCCCGGTTTTTAATGCCCAGAGCCCAAACACCAACGGAAGTGTCCAATAAAATGAATTCCATAGTGAAGACTGAATTTCTAGCAGAGACACATCCCTTTTAATCGTGCTGTGCCAGTGCATTCTTCTCCAGCTGTCTTTACTCCTACACACAAACACATTACTCGGTATCAGTGAAAATTCTGCAGCTTGTTCTTTTTGAACTGACAAACAAAATAATGTCTATTCTAACAAACTGCAAACAGCCATCTCTTGCAAAGAAGTGTGTATTCACCATCTTGCAAAAAAGTGTGTTGGATGTGGATAACCAGCTCTTATCAAGCTTTGTGGTTTGCACATTTCTTGACAGAGACAAAAATTTCAAAACTCATAAATAACAGTATTAAACAGCCCACCAGTGTCAAAGAATGCACAGACACTCTTTTTTATGGGAGTGTAATAAATTAGTTGGCAACTCTAGTAAAATATTTAGCTTGCGCCACAGCGTTTAATGTTACCTAGGTTTTCTTCCCTTTTATTTTTTAATGTTTTCCTGACAGCCAATGTTTCCATCTCAGGTATACTAAAGTGCTTCTTTACTTTTTCAGGAAATGTAGTTGGTTTGCTAAAGTAATAAATACCAATCGATGTATGTATTTATGTTTATTTTTGCAGAACCTGTGTCTTTATGTTGGATACACATCTTCTTTATACTGCACAGCCTCCGTTTTGACCCTTGCAGCAATTGCATTGGATCGCTACCATGCTATCATAGACTGCTTACATTACAGCTCCCAAAGCACTGTATGGAGAACAGCAGCAGCTGTCATATGGATATGGCTTCAAGCTGCAATAACTAGTTTTCCACCTTTACTCGGATGGAGTAACGTGAGGTATATTCCACAAATGTACAGCTGCTCGGTGGAATGGTCTAACAGCCCAAGCTACACGGGGTTTATGGCAGCCTTTTCCTTTTTGTTTCCTGCTTGTGTGATGATGTTCTGTTACATAAAAATAGTAAGAGTTGCCAGAAGTCACGCCAGAAGGATACATGATATGGAAAATCACCTACAAAAAATTGAACCACATACATCTGAAATGGAGAACCCTAGTTTCTCTCAGCTGATTTACTATGTTAACTTAAAGCTGTTACCAGAATACTATCTGGATGATGCCTCTAGCATTTCAGATCAGTCCTGCCATCTGCATACTTTGAGTCCAGCGAAGAAGCACTCTTTTTCCAGACACAATGCCCACAGCCGGGAGCATCATGGAGTATTTCGACTCTTCCTTGTGATATCTGCCTTTTTTTGTTGCTGGATGCCTTACATTACTGTAGCACTTGTACAAGCAATAGAAGCTGCCACAGCTCGGAAACCCACACAAATCCCACCAAATATCATCACTTTTGTATATTGGCTTGCTCTGTTCAACTCAGTCATAAATCCTCTTCTGTATGCATTACTTAGCAAACGTTTCCGGAAAGCACTCAGAAATCTTCATGAAAAGCTATTAGCTAGGGTGACTGGTCATGCAGGAGAGCATGTGGGATCTGATCTGCCCATTTCCATGCCCACCAGGCAACGAACAGGTTCAAGCATTACCACTGTTTCTCGGGACAGGTGCGGCAGCACCTCAGTATTTTCTATCGACTCTTTTACACCATCTGGTGGCAGAGAACATTTTCATGACTACTTGCCAGGAAATATAACTAACCCATCTTATCCGTCTACACCAGAAAGAGGAAACTCTAAAGAACTGAGTGGTTACCCTGGACAGCTTTTGGAAGTACCTAAAATATCAATGGAAAATGATAGACTTATTGTTAAAGCATCTGCATGTGAATCACAGTCAACTTTTGTATTTGGGCCAATAACAATTAAAGTGGAAGAGGAGTCATGAATTAAGAATTAACCAAACTAATAATCATGGAGCACAGAGCATTACTCAGCTTCACGTGGTATTAAAGTGTAAATAGAGAACTGCGGCGGCACGGTGGGTAGCAGTGCTACCTCACAGTTAGGAGACCCGGGTTCGCTTCCCAGGTCCTCCCTGTGTGGAGTTTGCATGTTCTCCCCATGTCTGCGTGGGTTTCCTCCCACAGTCCAAAGACATGCAAGTTTTTGTTCTTTATTTCACCTTATACAATTTATTGTATTAGGAATTTGCTAGTTTTCACATGCCCCATGGGGTCAGAGCGCAGAGTCGGCCATCGTACAGCACTCCTGGAGCAATTACAGGTGAAGTGTCTTGCTCAAGGGCCCAGCAGAGTAGGATCTCCTTTGGCAGTGATGGGGATTCAAACCAGCAATCTTCGGGATACCAGCACAGATCCTTAGCCTCAGAGCCACCCGCTCTGCCCGCAAAGGTTAGGTGCATTGGCGATCCTAAATTGTCCCTAGTGTGTGCTTGGTGAGTGGGTGTGTGTGTGTGTGCCCTGCGGTGGGCTGGCACCCTGCCCGGGGTTTGTTTCCTGCCTTGCGCCCTGTGTTGGCTGGGATTGGCTACAGCAAACCCCTGTGACCCTGTAGTTGGGATATAGCTGGTTGGATAATGGATGGTTGGATAGAGAAGTGCTTTTGAAAAATACTTAAAAGCCAAAAGGTTAATAAGAAATAAGTATGGTGTATGTCGTTTTGTAAGAGATTCATTAAAAAGGACACAGAAAAGCCCATTACCAGGCACATCAATGAAACAATTATTTAGCAGATTGTAGGGGAGTCTGCAGATCACTTCTTAAACTCCTTCAATCTTATTCTGTTACTGTAGATTTATTCACAAATCCGGTGGCTTCCATTTCTGTTCTAGATTTATGCTGCCCAGGATAACAGTTTATTTATTTGCTGATTTGCTGGACTTGATGAATGTTGACAATCATACCTTTGGTTGTGTGTGCATGTGCTTATTACACATACACACGCCTGGAGTAACTGAGTGGTCATTTGTAATGAAACAAAAATTACATGTACAATGCTTACATGCTTTCCCTTATTCTTTTTATGGTCACACATAACTGGAGTCATTGAACATTATAAAATTAATTTGAATGATGTTTGCAGAACTATCTTTTTGTGATTTTTTCTATACTTTTACTTAGTAATAAATATGGCACACATCTGTAATGGGGCTTTGACATTTTTTAAACAGAGTTACTTGAATAATGCCTAAATGAACATCTTTACCTACTGAAAAAATCAGTTATTCTTTTCAAAGAATTAGCCATCAACTTCATGTTGTTGATTGTAGACCGTTCCGGTTTCAGTTTGGTTTGTGTTGAATTTTTTATACCGTGTAGATATCATTTTTCAGTACATAAATTCAAGCACTAAATTATCATTTTTCCTTAAGTAAATGACAAATTTATGATTTATTTACAAAACACCATCTTGAGATTGTGCTGTTTAAAACCGCTGGTAAAACTTGGATTTGAATTTAAGGTTGTGCATATAACTTGTTATTATAAGTAGCTATTGGTAACTGGTAACCATACATTTTATTAGGCTGTTTGGTCTAACACAAAGATATGAAAAGGCACATCTCCTGTAAACCATGTTATTTATGGCCAGTTTTGTATAAAACATTTAAAACATTCAGTACTAAAAAAGACAAAGAGAGAGCGTAAATTTGTCTTTAGAAGAACAGTATCGGCTTTATTGTGTTTAAACAGTCCAGACTATGTCATTTGAAACTGAAACTGTGATACTATTCCAGTTTATGCACAAAGAAGTAATAGTGTGTTTTGTTTTGCTTCCAAGATAATGTTTGTTTCCCTTTATTCATTTTTGTAGTGTAGTTAGAAATTTTGCTGCAAATTTTGTTTAATAAAAATATTTTATATAAAAATTTTTAAAATAATTCTGTAAGTGAAAACAAACTCAATAAAAACTTTTTTTTATCCATGTGAGCATGTGATTTCTCACATCATAATTTAAAATGTAATTTATTATACTAATTTGAAGGATAAAATGTAGCACATGCTGTATGTATTTTGTCTTAAATATGGGGTTTTCAGTCTAATGATTAATTACGAGTGGCAAAAGAGAATTTTTTTGTTCAAGATATGTACTTTTTCCAAAAACTAAAACACTATGTGTTGTCTGAATAGAATCTGGTCTTTTAAACTAGTGTAACACAAAATACATACTGTACATAATTCACTTTGGTGTACTTAACAGATCTTCAAAATGAGTGATATCTTCATTACGTGAAGACAGTCAGCCAAATTATTGTTTAATTTTTGGCATATTGCACTGTTGATATGTATTTATACCATTCACTCATGCAGAGTGAAATCTGACCAACGTGCAGAAGGTAAATAATACTAAATACATTTGCAAAAAAAAAAAAAAACTAGTCCTATTTGTGAAGCAATTGATAAACATTCAAGAAAAATCCTACTAAACATTCCATTCCATTAGGGGACCCATGGATTTATATATATATATATATATATATATATATATATATATATATATATACATATATAGTCACACACGCGCATGGGAGGCAGCTAAAGGGCTTGAGTAAAGACAGTTCCGAGACATACTGGGATGTGCACTGACTCTTTTTCTCCCTTGCCTGCAGACCATTCATGGGAGATTCCACCTGGTCCTCTTGACGTCACTTCCGGGACTGAGAAAATGGAAGGAGACCTTGCCGGCTCCGGCCCCTGTGATGTCACATCCGGGCTTGCACCAATGGCAGGAGACCTACATGAGCCCGACCCCTTTTGACTTCACTTCCTGTCTTCCCCTTTAAAAGCCTCCACCTTTTCCCTATTCGCTCAGTTTTGTTTTGGACTCGGGTTTGTGCACATCAGTGCTGTATCTATTAAATGCTAATTTGCAGCCAGGAAACCAGATTATACGGATGGTTGCCCCAAACCTTTATATAACACTGTTTCGTGTTTGTGACAATATATATATATATATATATATATATATCTTCTTATATAGTACGCTACCGTGGGTGTTCGTTAGTCTGTGCAGGATTTTAAATCACCTGTAGCTCACAAACCATTTGACCTATTGACCTGAAATTTGGTACACATATACTATGTGACGTCTACTATTCGCTTTCGGGGTGATGATTGACCGCCAAGGTTATTCCTCTTATTATTTTTATTTTATTGTGGAATCAATTCTCAGCAGTAGGGTGGCCATGCGGCGCATGCGTACAGACGTATCCCTCCCACCTTCAATGTCACTTCTTCTACCTCTTCATATCTTAAATCATTCTTGAGGCAGATTGAATACTTAAGTGCCTGCTGTCACATACGTGCAAGTAGGAAGCAGCTAAAGGGTCTGAGTAATTGTAATAAAATATCTGACCAGCGGGCGGTGGAGTGCGCTGACTGTCTTTCTCAGTTCCCTACAGACCTTTCCCGGGAAATCCTGCAAGGTTCCAGTGCCTCAGAAGACATTACTTCCTGTGCTGGTCCCTTTGCTGACACAACTTTCAGCCACAGCCCCTTTGCTGACATCACTTCTGGTCCAGACGAAATCACCTCTGATTCCGGCCTGTTTGATGATGTCACTTCCTATATGGGCCTGTTTTGAACTCTGTTCTATGCACAACGTGCTACTTATTCCGACTTTTGCTGCTGGGAAAAACAATATACGGGTGGCTGAACCCAAACCTTTATGATGTCTTGGACTCTTACTTATCACAGTGGCGTAGCCGGCGGGATGACATCCCAGAAGAAACCAGGACACAAACTAATAAGAAACAAGGGAAAGTAGGAAAGTACTGGGGCCAAGTTTCTTTGGGAGTGTGTTCAGGGGTCAGGAAGGACTCAGTACAGGCTCCGCTCACAAAATACAAAACCGGGCTGGTAACTTACCAAGTGCAGAGTGTGAAAGGGACACACAGACGTAGGCTGGTTTCTGGGGATGAAACAAAAAGGGCTTATTATGCTCTCTCAGAGGAGAGAGCCGAGCCACCCATTGGGACTGAGGTTCCAGTAAAATATGGGTTATGCTCAGTGCAGCAGGCAGGAAGAATAAAGAAATGGGAGTTTAATCTGGAAAGATCAATCCAGGAGCTGGCTATAACCCTCTGGAAGCAGGTGGCCTTATGGCTAAGGCCATTTGAATTGACCACCTGTCAAATAGTGCAGCAGGTCACCTGCTTTATTTTTCTAAAGGGCCTTCCCAAAAACTTTGCCCAGCCAGACTGGGGAAATTTCCATTCTATGGAAGAGCTTATACAGCTCATAAAATCACCCATGCCAGCTTCGAAATCTGGGAGAGCAGAACAGTCCTCTAGTGGATTTCCTAGAGATTATGTCCTACAAAATAAGTCTCTTCCACATAAATTGGAGCCTGTCTCTGAGTTCCTGGACTGCTGTGCGTGCAACCTACCCGGGAACAAGGCGTGATGTAGGTGGAGGGCGGGAGATAGTTTGCGCGCTCTGGCCAACTCCCTGACGTTATCAAATACAGGACCTGTAGTCATTAATGGTTATAAATTAGAAGCCCTGTTTGTTTCCGCAGAAACATTTCCATTGTTTGATTGCCAATATACCTTACCACGACAAAAAATTAAACAAAAAACCAGTATAAATTGCGTGCATGGAGAAATCCGCATGTACGATACCGCCCTGTGTTTCATCAGGCAGGGAGAATCGGTAAAAAAATTTCCCATGACGGTTCACCCTAATCCTCCATTTCCAGTGATTCTGGGGTGGGACTGGTCTGATAACAAATGTGGTAACAAACTATTGACTACTCCCAATAAAAACTTAGGCCTCGTTATAGATGGGGATAACTCATCTCAAGCTGTCTCCACTGCATGTACAAAGACGGCGGAGAGAGATACGGAAGCCAACGAGGAGGACGGGGAGACTCCTGGACCATCGCAGGTGAATATGTCATCCACCCGCGCCTCGAAGAATCTGGAGGAATCCCTGCCCTTTGAGGTCAAGCCAGACCCTCTCTCCGAGATACACTTTCAGTTTAGAAAAATACCGGCTTCTTTCAAAAGGGAGCAGTGGAATGATGACTCCCTAAAATTTGCAAAAAACGCAGTGGTCCTCGTTAATGGCCAACGCATACATCAGCCCATGCCACAGGGGCCTCACTTTGTAATAGAAAATGATCTATTATATCGGGTCGTGGAACATGGGGGGGAGGTCTGAAAACTGTTGTTAATCCCACGAGCCTACTGGCGGCAAGTTTGTGAATTAGCACACCCCCACCTCCTTGGAGGCCATTTGGGATCAGAAAAAACTTTAGAGCGGATCAAGCTTCGATTTTATTGGCCAGAATTAACAAGGAGGTTCACCGTTTTTCTATTTCTTGTCCAGAATATCAATTACGACAAATTTCTACGCGGGACCGTGCTCCTCTCGTTCCCCTTCCCATAATTGATGTCCCCTTTGAAAGAATTGGGGTTAATATTGTAGGACCCTTAGAAACCTCAGTCTTAGGACATAAATACATTAGTCCTCGTGGATTATGCGACCCGATACCCGGAAGCTGTTCTCTTGCGCTCAGCTACATCTAATGCAATCGACCGGGAACTAATAGGGGTCTTTGCGCGAGGTGGCATCCCTAAAGAAGTCCTAATGGACCAAGGGATGACTTTTACTTCGGAGATGTTCAAGGAAAAAAAATGAAGCACTTAAAGACTGTGGTGTATCATTCTCAAACTGACACTTTAGTAGAGAGGTTTAATCAGACTCTCACACAGATGCTACGCAGGGTGGTCAGCGGGGATGGGCGGATTTGGGATCAACTCCTCACCTTCATTCTCTTTGCCTATCAGGAGTTCCCACAAGCCTCTATGGGGTTCTCACCTTTTGAATTACTATATGGACGACAACCCAAGGTATATTGGATATTTTGAAAGAAGGCTGGGAAGGAGAGGCTCTTCCCTCTACAAATATTTTGGAATATATCGCACAATTACGTGATAGATTTGGAAAAATCCAACCTATTTTAAAAAGTCATATGGAAGAGGCACATGCCTGCTATTATGACCATGGCACGACACTCGGAGGATCGTGTCATGGTGTTAGTTCCCACGTCCTATTCTAAATTACTCACCCATTGGCAAGGCCCTAATGAAATTAAGGAGAGGAAAGGATTGGTCGACTATTTGCTGAAACAACCCAATCGTAGACCAAGCGAGGGGGTTTATCATGTGAACTTGTTGAAGCCGTGCAAGGAAAGGGAACCTGATCTCTCCTCCGCTCAGCCTTGCTCATTCTTTGCTCACACAGACACCCTTAATTTCGGCGAGGGATTAACTGCCAGACAAAGGCAAGAGCTGGAATCAACTATCCTGTCCATCTCGGTGGTGATGAGTGAAAAACCAGGAAGGACCTCTCTGATTGCGCACGATATAGTGACTGAACCGGGGGTTATAGTCCGAGAGCGCCCCTATAGACTTCCTGAGGCAAAAAAAGCAGAAGTGGAACTGGAAATCAAGTGAATGCTGGATCTTGGAGTGATAGAGGAAAGTTATAGTCCCTGGTCCAGTCCAATCATATTGGTTAATAAGCCTGACGGCAGTTGGAGGTTTTTGCAATGACTTCCGTCGGCTTAACCAGGTCTCCCTATTTGATGCTTACCCCATGCCTTGCGTGGACAACCTCATCGAAAGGCTTAGTCAAGCAAAATTTTTGACCACACTTGACATGACAAAAGGGTACTAGCAGATGCCTTTAATGGACTCCGCAAAGGTCAACACAGCATTTAGCACCCCTAGCAGACACTGGCAGTATCATGTCCTTCCATTTGGATTACACGGGGCTCCTGCGACTTTACAGCGTCTGATGGACAAAGTGTTCCACCCCCATAATGTGTGTCTTGCTGCCTATCTGGATGATGTCGCATGCAAGGAACACGTACGGCAGGTCACTGCAGTATTGCAGACACTGGGAGAAGCTGGGCTTCCTATCAATCCAAAGAAATGTTTCTTTGGACTGAAAGAGGCTAAATATTTGGGCTACCTGGTGGTTCGGGGTATTGTAAAACCATGGTGTTCAAAAATAGATGCCATTTTAAAATGGTCCCGTCTGTGAACCAAGCAGTAAGTCCAAGCATTTCTTGAATTGGCTGATCTAACAAAGAAGAGGGCTGCTAATCATGTTGTATGGACTGACAAGATGGATGCTGCATTCTGTTACTTAAAACAGGCTCTTACTTCAGCACCAATAGTAAAAGCTCCTGATTTTTCTCTCCCTTTTATTCTGCAGATGGATGAGCCAAAGCATCGATGGTGTTGAACACCCCATCATGTACCTGAGCCGGAAACTGTTGGATCGGGAGATCAGGTATGCAGCGGTGGAAAGGGAAGCCCTTTGATTAAATGGGCGATTATGCACTTGAGGTACTACCTCTTGGGCCAGGAGTTCACTCTTGTATCAGATCATGCTCCCTTACAGTGGAAGGCCCTTCACAAAGAGTCAAATCCATGGGTCACTAGGTAGTTTCTTGACCTCCAACCTTACAAGTTTTCGCTAATTCATCGTAAGGGCTCTCTCCATGCCAACGCTGATGCCCTCTCTCGTGCCCATGACCTCTCGGTGCAGGACACCTGACCTGATGGGTCTGGGCTTCCTTGTCACACACGTGTGGGTAGGAGGCAGCTAAAGGGTCTGAGTAATTGTAATAAAACATCTGACCAGGGGGTGGTGGAGTGTGCTGACGGTCTTTCTCAGTTCCCTACAGGCCTTTCCTGGGAAATCCTGCAAGATTCCGGCACCTCAGAAGACATCACTTCCTGTGCCGGTCCCTTTGCTGACATCACTTATGGTCCAGACGACATCACTTCTGATTCCGGCTCTTTTGATAACGTCACTTCCTTTACGGGCCTTTAAAGCCTCCATCTTTGTCTCTTGTGATCAGTTCTGTTTTGGACTCTGTTCTATGCACATCGTGCTACTTATTTTGACCTTTGCAGCCGGGAAAAACAATATACGGGTGGCTGCCCTAAACCTTTATGATGTCTTGGACTCTTTCTTGTCACACCACTTAAGTGAAAAATTAAGAAAAATGTACTAAGAAATTGCAACATAAACACTGACTTAATCAGTTTTAATTAACGATGAAAGAAGAGATGAAGTGGGCTGCTCAGGAAGCAGTAAGTGCATCAACGTCTGAGCAAATGAGTGGTAAACGTACAGAGAAAGAGGATGAAGACTAGGAATGCTCAAGTCAAGTATATTCACTGCACGTTACCGTATATATATTTATTGACAGCAATATTGCTAATGTTAGAAGATATTCAAATGTTATAAACTATTCAGACATAACACATAGTGTTTTGCTTTTTGGAAAAAGTACATATCATGAACAAAATGATTCCCTTTTGCCTCTGAATTGGTCATTAAACTGAAAATGTAATGCATATCAAATTACACAATCACAGAATACTTACATTAAAGGCATAATTTTGATTTACTAGTGTATGCCTTTATGTGACATGAAAAGTTTACTGGAAACATTAGTGCTGTCTAGGTAAGTATTGCAGGCTTTTTTCATGCATATTAGTAATATTTAATACATATGCATTCAAGTGTGGCTCATTGTGATTTAGTTCCCCACTTTTGTATTTTTCTTATATTGTTGCTGTGATTATTATCATATAAAACGTTTCAGTTATTCAGGTTAAGGTAAGGAGGTTCCTTCTTGACAGAGTGTACTGGCCTTTTGTTATTTAGTATAGATTTGATATTTTTCAAGTTGATATTATTTCTTCACAATTATTATATATATAATTTTGCTACATGAAATTGTTTTCTAAAGTGAAGCATTTTTTTGAATTCTTAAAAAATACCTTTGTCTATTCTTGCTGTTTGCAATAGGGCTAAAAAACCCAGTGTCCAAATTTGAAAAAAAAAACTTATAATTTACCAGATAGGTCTACTTTGAAATGGCAACAGTTTTGATTTACAAAAACATGACTTTCATGTTTATGAGGCATCTTTGTGGCAATGAAAGGAAAGCAGAAATGATAATGTTATCACAAATTCTTGGTACTATTTCCTGAGGTAAGGATATGTTTCCTGTTAGCTTGTCTGCTAACAAGTGGTCGACATGGGTGGAGTTTGAACTTAGCCCCACTCAGAGTATCCTTAATGCTAGCCCACATACTGAATTAAAACCTTAGTCCTGCCACTGAAAAAAATAATAACTATTGCATTATTTCTCAGAAACATTGCCTGCTGTTGTTAGTATCATCTAGGGACAACTAGTGACATAGCATGCAATCAAGTGATAAGAACTGAACAGATAAGCGTCCTTTTAGTTTTAATCAGGATAAAGTTTCGTAAGTTCAGTGTAGATGTTTCAATAAAAACAAAGTTGTAGTGCAGGGTTGTCATTCCTGCCTCCAGGCACCAGGGTCTGCATGCAGTTTGCACATTCTCCCTGTCTATTTTAGAAATTGATTGCTATCACTCAGTGTTTAACTGTGGAAGACTATCTGCATTAACACAGAATATTGCAAATGCGTTAGAAATACAGTACTTGTCAGCTACAAAAAGAATTCAAGTCCTCATGCATTATGAAGTAAATTAGTCCCTTTTTTCCAAGTATACAGCCTATTGTGTTCAGAAGCATAAAGGAATGGCTGTCAATCATCCATTCTACAGAGGGATGAGAAGAGAAAGCATTAGAACATAACACCAAACCCTGGTTCACCAGGTAATTACCATCACCAAACCCTTTCAGCTATCTCCCATGGGCTCGTGTGCCACTGTATTTATTTATTTCAGTGACACCACTTGTAATGTCAAACAGGCTGTGAAATGAAAACTGTCATTTTCACTCATCAAGGTTGAGAGGGCCAGCTCTAGCAAGTATGGCACCTGCAAGTTAATAAAAACAAAGGCCTGTTTCTGACTCCATTCCTTTTTAAATACTGCCGCTGCCCGGTACACATACACACACTAAACAAATGAATTTCTATGGAGTAGGTCTCTCAAAGGTTCACTGTGATTTCTGTGAAGTGTAGTTCAACTGTGAGGATTGCAATTGGATTTTTCTGGTATTGTGGATTCCTGTTTTGTTTTTGATGTAGTGGTCTCTGAATTGAAATTTGGACTTTTTAGCTTTGGATGACTGTTTTAGCAAGCACTTTTTGCCTTCCTCTTGTCCCTTTTCTAGTGCCTTGTCATTATATGCTTCTCTTTATTTATATAAATGCATTCTTTTTTTATAACATACTTTGTTTTGTGTTGTCCTAAAAGCCAGATATTTGTGGTTTCCCTCTTCCTTGAAGGACAATTTTCTGTAATTGGAATATGTAGAAGTATTTTTGAACTTGCAACACCTGTGCCCCATTTTTGGGCCCGAGTAGGCCTCGAAGCCTCCCAGTTGAGTTTGAAGTTAGGCTGCCTGGGGTGAGGCCTGTTACTAGGCAGGCCAGTGAAGGTCCTAGTCTGGTTTTGGTGATTTATGAGACCTGTCACCCCTTTTTGAAATCTTTTGTGCTTTGTTCCACAATAAATAACAAGTGTGGCATACAATAAAATTTCATGCCATTCATTCTGACCCTGACTAACCCTGAGCCACCCTCTGAAGGGCAAGGCTGAAATTAAGCATACATCAAAAAAACTGACATATGGTGAGAAGTACCTCTGTACCAAATTTCATGTCTGTGGCTTAAAAAACAAGGCTGTGCATAAAGAACAAGAACAGAGAAATTGTGCTTCAGATATAGAGGTTTAGTGTTTATAGATACGTGTTTATAAGTAAGCATATGTTAGCAAAAATGTAAACTGCAATACCATAAAGGCGTCATCATTTTTTCACTAAACTTGGCACTAATTATGATGCTGAGATACAAACAAAATACAAAAGGCTCTTGTTTTACCACAGATGGAAAAAACAGGCAGAAAAAAACTTTTCTTAAAAACAAAAAGCCAGACGGAGTGCTAGCAGTTCAGCCTGGACCTCAGTACAGGCAACGCCTACCTGCTTTCTTAAATGCCAAACATCCGTGCTACAAAAATAAGCTGGGAAATAAATAAGTAAATACAAAGGATCAGGAGATGAAACACCATCATAAAGAATCACACAAAGTTCAGTACTGGGAATTCAAAAATCAAAAACAAAGCCCTAAATCTGTGTCGAAAGTCGAAAGTCGAAGGCAAAGTTGTTATACCTGGAATCTACAAATGTCTTCCTGTTGACAGTCAATGAGAAGTTTTCAGGAAGTAACTTTTTTAGTTATTTTTTAGCAAAAGCACATCCATTTTGCAGGTCTTGACCATACAAAAGGATAAGTGACATGTTGTTTATGCAACGTGAGAATTGTTTTCCTTTTTCTCATGGATGTTTTTCACATTGTTTGCCATTATCCAGAACTGGTCACCACAGGCTTCCATTGAGTGTGAAATTTCAGTATGTGGGTGGCGCAGTGGGTAGTACTGCCTGGGTTCGATTCCCAGGTCCTCCATGCGTGGAGTTTGCATGTTCTCTCTGTGTCTGCTCTGGTTTCCTACCACAGTCCAAAGACATGCAGGTTAGGTGCATTGGCGATCCTAAATTGTCCCTAGTGTGTGTGGGTGTGAGTCCTGCGGTGGGCTGGTGCCCTGCCTGGGATTTGTCCCTGCCTTGCACCCTGTGTTGGCTGGGATTGGCTCCAGCAGACCCCCGTGACCCTGTGTTAGGATATAACAGGTTGGACAATGACTGACTGACTGACTTCAATATGTAATTTCTCCATGAAAACATGAGATTACAAATTTGTTTTTTTCCACCACTGCAAACTGCTCAGATTCTCTGTGGCACTATAAACTCAGAGTTATTTTGTTTTAGGAATAATTTCACCGTTTGTGAGACTCAAGGACTGTGTTTCTGATACGGATGTGAGCAACACTGGAGCATCACAAGGAATAGTGCTGTCTCCTTTTCTCTTTACTCTTCTTACCTTGGACTATCCTGTATAACATCAGATTAGGTCACTTGCAAAAAGTCTCAGATGACTCTACATTTATAGGGTGTATTGATAAAGGTATGTATGGTATATCGTGGAGAACTTTGCTTCTCTGTGCAAAGAGAACTGTCTACATCTTACCATCTGCAAAACCAAGAAACTGCTTATTGACTTTTGCCAAACTGAAGAGGCCTCTGTGTCTAGTCACATTTCAGGGAGTGAATGGAGAGGTGGTCCACTGCTACAAGTACTTAAAGGTCCACATCAATGACAGGTTGGACTGCCTTGGAATGCAGAAGAACTATATAAGAAAGGAGACTGTGTTAATGTGTTAATGTGAGTAGTGACGCTGAGGACTTTCCACAAATGAATTATTCAGCTGTTGTGCATCAAGTAAAGCTATTTGGGCTCCTTTATATCGATAGATTGATAGACAACCATGACACGTTCAAAGTCACTTCAGTCACCTTTCCTCCACTTTCTGATGCTCATTTTGAACTTAAGCAGTTCGTCTTGACAATGTCTACAGGCCTAAATGCATTGAGTCGCTGCCATGTGTGCAGTTGAACAGGTGTACCTAATAAAGAGGCCTGTGAGTGTCTATTAAGATCACTTTGTATGTGTATGAAAGTTGTAATGTGCCAATATTGTTATTACTATCTACTGTATAAATCTGTGTGTGTGTGTGTACACTCAAAGGGTGCCTTCTATATGGAGATAAAAAGAACACAATTAGATAGATAGATAGATAGATAGATAGATAGATAGATAGATAGATAGATAGATAGATAGATAGATAGATAGATAATTTATTAATCCCAAGGGGAAATTCACATACTCCAGCAGCAGCATACTGATAAAAAACAATATTAAATTAAAGATTGATAAAAATGCAGGTATATCAGACAATAACTTTGTATAATGTTAACGTTTAACCCCTGGCTAGAATTGAAGAGTCACATAGTGTGGAGGGGAACGATCTCCTCAGTCTGTCAGTGGAGCAGGACAGTGACAGCAGTCCGTCGTTAAAGCTGCTCCTCTTTCTGGAGATGATCCTGTTCAGTGGATGCAGTGGATTCTCCATGATTGACTGGAGCCTGCTCAGCACCCGTTACTCCGCCACAGATGTCAAACTGTCCAGCTCAATGCCTACAACAGAGCCTGCCTTCCTCACCAGTTTGTCCAGGCGTGAGGCGTCCTTCTTCTTTATGCTGCCTCCACAACACACCACCGCGTAGAAGAGGGCACTCGCCACAACCGTCTGATAGAATATCTGAGGCATCTTATTGCAGATGTTAAAGGACGCCAGCCTTCTAAGGACGTACAGTTGGCTCTGTCCTTTCTTACACATTGCATCAGTATTGGCAGTCCAGTCCAATTTTTCATCCAGCTGCACTCCCAGGTGTTTATAGGTCTGTACCCTCTGCACAGTCACCTCTGATGATCACGGGGTCCATGAGGGGCCTGGGCCTCGTAAAATCCACCACCAATCAACAGCAATAATCCTGCATAATGTCAAATCAGAAGTTTGCTTTTCTTTTTTTAAAAATTTTCTTCCTTTTTTATCATTCTGGTGTGTGTTCAGACAATATTGTGTGTGTGTGTGTGTGTGTGTGTGTGTGTGTGTATGTGAGGGTGTATGTATTTATTTATATATTAATCTGTTTATGCATTTATTTAGCTTGTGTAAAGAGCCAAGTTTAACCCTGGGGACAAGCAAAGTTCTATCTATCTAAGAATTCTTTATAGAGTGTTACTTGGGTACTGATAAGTGGTAAGCAAAATTACTGGTTGGAATGTGAAGTTATATAAGCATGCTACCATATAGCCATCCTGCTTCTTACGTCAGAAGCATAAATTAGTTTAATAAGCTCTGTAGTAGTAGGGTGTTGTACCATGTTCGCCATTATAGATGCAATGAGAAGTCATGCAAAATGACACCTTTTATTGGTTAACTGAACTGATTACAATGTGTAGGCTTTCGAGGCAACTGAGACCCCTTCAGGCAGGTTGTTACATAGGAAACATAGTTTTATGAGCCCCTGCATAGAAGACAAAAACACATTTTTGGAGCCAGACAAGTTCTTTTGAGACCCTCAGGAACAGCATGGCAACACACCTTACATCTATACTAATAAAAGGCAAAGCCCTCACTCACTCACTGACTCATCACTCATCACTAATTCCCCAACTTCCCGTGTAGGTAGAAGGCTGAAATTTGGCAGGCTCATTCCTTACAGCTTACTTACAAAAGTTAGGCAGGTTTTATTTCGAATTTCTACGCGTAATGGTCATAACTGGAACCTATTTTTCTCCATATACTGTAACAGACTTTAGCTCGATGGCCGTGGGGGGCGGAGCTGCGTGTCACATCATCACGCCTCCAAAGTAATCACATGAACTGACTGTGAATGCAGTATGTAAAAAAGAAGGAAGAGCTCCCGAAGAGCGCTGAAGAAAAACGCATACAAGCTTATACATAAGTGCAGCTACTGCGGAAACAAAGCACAGTGTAAACCGTAAGTTTAAATTTAGTTTATGGACACACTCCCGCTGCCGTTTGTCATGCCTTCGTCGAATACTTTATTCGCCAGATACAAGTTTAATGAGAAGACACGAGGTATAAACGAGACTTTGGATCACTTTGTAACGGAGTTAAGATTGCTGTAGCGAGAAACTTTTAAGTGCTGGGTCTTAGCTAACATTAAATAAAGCCGTGGACATTGCAACATCACACAAGAGAGCAGCTCACGTGAACTGACTGAACACAGTACAAGTGATCACTTCCATGCATCAAACCTGTTCAAAAAACGCATTACACACTTGACAAGGTAGGAAAAGAATATGCTCTGAGTTGAGCTCAACAGCTAACGCGGTCTTGCGGAAGCAACTTCGTCACGCTGCTACCAAATACTCACAGAAAAATCCACAAGTTAATACACATGCTGTCTCTAGAGTTTCTCCACACTCAATGTATTCCTCGCATGCCCGTTATACCCTCTGATCTCCCATTTCAATTCAGATGCCTCCACTTTCCAGTAAGGCTCTGCTTCGCGATGACAATTAATAAGTCTCAGGGACAGACCCTACAAAAGGTTGCCATTGATTTGAGGCAACATTGCTTTTCTACTGGACAACTATATGTTGCATTCTCAAAAGTAAGCTCAGTGCACAGCTTGGTCATATTACAACCAGAGTGCTGAACTGACATCATGGTATACAAAGAGATCCTTAACAGATAGTTATTGGTATATTTTCCCTCAGTTTACAAGCCCTCCTCCGGTCCTCCTGGGCGTCCCAGCCGGGCTCCAGCCCCGGCCGGGGACCACAATATATATATGTATGTGTGTATATATATGTATATTTATCTGTATGTATGTGTATATGTCTATATGTACTGTATATGTGTGTGTGTGTATAAATATAATTATTGGACTTTTACCTAGTGTCTGACGTGGTGTCTGAGGGTGCAAGGGTGCGAGAAGCATCTTATTCTGTTACAGTTGGCGTAGCTCGGCAGGATTCTCTGGCCGTCAGTTTGGCAGAGGACCTGGAAAAATTTTACTGTGGACAGAATACCCTGGGAAGACAGCGTCACAACACACACAGGAAAATCGCCAGAAACCTCACATTTTTTCAAGTCTGTAATGGGAAAAAAGAAGACAAAACAGGGCAACAGCACCAGCGAAGTTCCATGTTCGTCATGGCCGACACTCGGGATGAGCGACAGGGCTTACTACACGGATCGGGAGAGGACTCCGGACGAAGAAACCTACAACGAGGTATGTGCTGCAAATGTAGATAATCTATTTAAAATTTCTCATTTCGTACCATGCACATACCTCGGAAAAGATCATCCGGAGGTTCTGCGGGATGCAGGAGAATCTCCCGAAGATAGTGTGGCGCTTTTGTACGGGCAGACGGACAACGAAAAGGACTTCCGCATTACGGGTGCCGGCGAGGACACGGGAAGTACCACGAAGGATTCCAGAAAGGTGACGTTCCGTGTCCAGCTGTTTATGACTTCGCCCAAGAAAAGACGGACTTGATTTTTCCGAAGGAGAAAGGGGTGGTGAGAAGCACTGCTCAACCAAAAGAAGGTAAGGAGGGCCGGGAAATGGCTGGTCGATCTGCCGACAAATTAATAAAGGCAGGTCGCAGTCGACCAAAGATGGCGGCCCGGTCCTCGTCTGTAGAGAACTCCAATTCCCAGAAACCCGTGCGGAACCCGTCAGAACACGTGCCGACAGCGGCGAAGTTCATTGGCTCCCGGCCGGACGGTTTGGCAAACCAGGAAGTAAGCCAAACCCGCCGAATTAACTAATTATTTTGACGCGGCGGGAACTTCGAAAAATTAATCGAGCCCGTCGGGAGTATTTTGCAGACTTTAGAGGCGATTAAGAAGATCGTTGGAGATCTGGGAGCGCGGCGGCGCCTTTAAGAAGAGTAATGAGTACCTGCGCGCATTGGACCGAGAGCCTCCCGTGTTATGTGATTTGGCGGTACAGACAGGTAATGTCGGTACCGTATATAATGTAATAGGGACGCAGTGTGATCCGGGCCCGCTTTTAATCCATAGCGGGTGCCAAATGGATGTGCGCTACAAGAGAGGCCGAAAGCGTTCACGGAGCGGCGGGGAAGGACCGATCGAGCCAGAGCAGCTGGTTGGTGCTGTCTCTTGGAGCGATTCGATCCTAAAGACCCGACCCATGTTGTTTATAAATCAAAGGGCGCAGACAGTAAAAGGGCTCTCTTTCATTAATAGAGAGACCCAAACTGTGGACAAGCCCCAGAGTAAACTGGAGATCCTTAGAATAAAGAAGGGGTCTCCTGACAAGGTGGGAAAAAGGGCGGAGAGCAGCGAGGCGGCCAGAAAACCCTCCTTGGCGGGGGAAAGGGTGGAGCTGACCGAGTTCCCGAGATGTTTCAGGTATTGGGAAAAGAGCCAACCAGGAGGACTGCGTCGGTGCTACAATTGCCAGCGACCGGGTCACGAGTGGCGTAATGTCCCCGGGGAGACAGGAGGTACACCGTCCCCCCCAGGTTTTCTCGAGGACAGGGGCAACGCAGTCAGATCCCGGATGACGCGTCCTCTTGGAGGAAGACTTCCCTCTCGGGGCAGGCCTCCCGAATCTTTATAATTCTTCGCTGGGGGAGTACTGTAAGATATGGCGGCCATGTACCCCGGCCAATACCCCCAAGCCGCCAGGTGGAGCCCTCCTTGCAGCATGGAGGTCCCCAGAAGACCAGCAGGGCATTATGGACCATGTAGTTTTTGTGCACCGCCCTGCTGGATGCCATGGGGCCACGAGAGGGAGCTGCAGGGAGGACCAAGAATTCTTCATGCCCTATGACCCGGAAGTTCGTCATAGGAAGAGCGACGGGCTTCCGGGGTGAGAAACATTATTTACCCTGACCCGGAAGGAATAAGGACTTGTGGACTGTTGGGAAGGAACACCTCGGGTCAGGGAATATAAAAGGACTGTGGGGCTCCCAGACGATGAGCTGAGTTGGGAGGCAGGGTGGCTAAGCGTCTGGGAGTGGAGGATTTGTGTATGTGTGTATATGTATGTGTATATATATATGTTGATATGTGTTGTAAAATAAAGAGACCCCGTATACTGTAGAGAATCAAAAATATGAACAAAAATATAAGTCTCAGAGTCAATACATGTAAACACTATAACATTGACCGTCCAAAGATGGCGACGGAGGATATTGGGTATTGGCCTGGAGGTTGCCCCGACGATAAGTGACGGCGAACTTGTATGGCTGCAGGTCCAAAAACCACCTGGTGACTCGGGGATTTGACTCCTTATGTAGTGCCATCCACTGAAGAGCAACGTGGTCAGTCACCAGAGTGAACTTGCGACCCAACAGGTAATAGCGCAGATGAGTCACCGCCCACTTAATGGTCAAGGCTTCCCTCTCCACTGCCGCATACCTGGTCTCCCGGTCCAGCAATTTCCGGCTCAGGTACATTACGGGGTGCTCGACACCATCGATGCTTTGGTTCAACACAGCGCCCAGGTCTGTGTCCGAATCATCGGTCTGGAGAATAAAGGGCTGAGAAAACTCCAGGGTTTTTAATATTGGTGCCAAGGTTAGGGCCTTCTTTAAGTCACTGAATGCTTGTTCTGCCTTGTCATTCCATACCACATATAAAGGAGCGCCCTTCTTTGTTAAATTAGTCAACGGTGCTGCCCTTTCAGAGAAGCGGGGCACGAACCGGCGGTAGTATCCCACTAGCCCTAAGAAAGCCTGCACCTGTCTCTTGGTACTCGGACGGGGCCATTCAAGGATGTCTTTTACTTTGGAACATTGTGGTTTCACCTGTCCCCGTCCCACTAGGTAGCCTAAATATTTGGCCTCCTTCAGGCCAAAGAAAGCATTTACGGGGATTGATGCGGAGGCCGGCCTTCACTAGCGTCGTGAGGACAGCGAATACCTGCAATAGATGTTCCTCCCAGGTGCCAGAATAGAGGACTGGTGTGGCTTTAGCACTCTTTCCACCAGACATTGAAAAGACGGTGGTGCCCCGTGTAGCCCAAATGGTAGGACCTTATATTGCCAATGTCCACTAGAGGTACTGAAGGCAGTTTTCTCTTTGGCAGATGCCGTTAAGGGAATTTGCAAGTACCCTTTAGTCATGTCAAGAGTAGTCTTATGACTTATAAATTGTATTAATATTGACTGACTTATAAAATTAACTAGCAAAATACCCGCGCTTCGCAGAGAAGTAGTGTGTTAAAGAAGTTACGAAAAAGAAAACGAAACATTTTAAAAATAACGTAACATGATTGTCAATGTAATTGTTTTGTCACTGTTATGAGTGTTGCTGTCATATATATATATATATATATATATATATATATATATATATATATATATATATATACAGTGGTGTGAAAGACTATTTGCCCCTTCCTGATTTCTTATTCTTTTGCATGTTTGTCACACAAAATGTTTCTGATCATCAAACACATTTAACCATTAGTCAAATATAACACAAGTAAACACAAAATGCAGTTTTTAAATGATGGTTTTTATTATTTAGGGAGAAAAAAAAATCCAAACCTACATGGCCCTGTGTGAAAAAGTAATTGCCCCCTGAACCTAATAACTGGCTGGGCCACCCTTAGCAGCAATAACTGCAATCAAGCGTTTGCGATAACTTGCAATGAGTCTTTTACAGCGCTCTGGAGGAATTGTGGCCCACTCATCTTTGCAGAATTGTTGTAATTCAGCTTTATTTGAGGGTTTTCTAGCATGAACCGCCTTTTTAAGGCCAAGCCATAGCATCTCAATTGGATTCAGGTCAGGACTTTGACTAGGCCACTCCAAAGTCTTCATTTTGTTTTTCTTCAGCCATTCAGAGGTGGATTTGCTGGTGTGTTTTGGGTCATTGTCCTGTTGCAGCACCCAAGATTGCTTCAGCTTGAGTTGACGAACAGATGGCCTGACATTCTCCTTCAGGATTTTTTGGTAGACAGTAGAATTCATGGTTCCATCTATCACAGCAAGCCTTTCAGGTCCTGAAGCAGCAAAACAACCCCAGACCATCACACTACCACCACCATATTTTACTGTTGGTATGATGTTCTTTTTCTGAAATGCTGTGTTCCTTTTACGCCAGATGTAACGGGACATTTGCCTTCCAAAAAGTTCAACTTTTGTCTCATCAGCCCACAAGGTATTTTCCCAAAAGTCTTGGCAATCATTGAGATGTTTCTTAGCAAAATTGAGACGAGCCCTAATGTTCTTTTTGCTTAACAGTGGTTTGCATCTTGGAAATCTGCCATGCAGGCCGTTTTTGCCCTGTCTCTTTCTTATGGTGGAGTCGTGAACACTGACCTTAATTGAGGCAAGTGAGGCCTGCAGTTCTTTAGACGTTGTTCTGGGGTCTTTTGTGACCTCTTGGATGAGTCGTCTCTGCGCTCTTGGGGTAATTTTGGTTGGCCGGCCACTCCTGGGAAGGTTCACCACTGTTCCATGTTTTTGCCATTTGTGGATAATGGCACTCACTGTGGTTGCTGGAGTCCCAAAGCTTTACAAATGGCTTTATAACCTTTACCAGACTGATAGATCTCAATTACTTCTGTTCTCATTTGTTCCTGAATTTCTTTGGATCTTGGCATGATGTCTAGCTTTTGAGGTGCTTTTGGTCTACTTCTCTGTGTCAGGCAGCTCCTATTTAAGTGATTTCTTGATTGAAACAGGTGTGGCAGTAATCAGGCCTGGGGTGGCTACGGAAATTGAACTCAGGTGTGATACACCACAGTTAGGTTATTTTTTAACAAGGGGGCAATTACTTTTTCACACAGGGCCATGTAGGTTTGGATTTTTTCTCCCTAAATAATAAAACCATCATTTAAAAACTGCATTTTGTGTTTATTTGTGTTATATTTGACTAATGGTTAAATGTGTTTGATGATCAGAAACATTTTGTGTGACAAACATGCAAAAGAATAAGAAATCAGGAAGGGGCAAATAGTTTTTCACACCACTGTATATATATATATATATATATATATATATATATGCACACACACACACACACATATAAACATATATACATATACATATATATATATATATATATCTACATATACACATATCTACACATACACATATCTACATATATATACACACATACATATACACACACATATACATATATACATATACACATACATACAGATAAATATACATATATATACACACATACACATACATACATACACACACATACAGTATATATTTACAAAGACACATATATATACATAGATATACAGATCTACACTTAAATACATATTTACATATATACACATATATGTACTGTATATACACTCACCTAAAGGATTATTAGGAACACCTGTTCAATTTCTCATTAATGCAATTATTTAATCAACCAATCACATGGCAGTTGCTTCAATGCATTTAGGGGTGTGGTCCTGGTCAAGACAATCTCCTGAACTCCAAACTGAATGTCAGAATGGGAAAGAAAGGTGATTTAAGCAATTTTGAGCGTGGCATGGTTGTTGGTGCCAGACGGGCCGGTCTGAGTATTTCACAATCTGCTCAGTTACTGGGATTTTCACGCACAACCATTTCTAGGGTTTACAAAGAATGGTGTGAAAAGGGAAAAACATCCAGTATGCGGCAGTCCTGTGGGCGAAAATGCCTTGTTGATGCTAGAAGTCAGAGGAGAATGGGCCGACTGATTCAAGCTGATAGAAGAGCAACTTTGACTGAAATAACCACTCGTTACAACCGAGGTATGCAGCAAAGCATTTGTGAAGCCACAACACGCACAACCTTGAGGCGGATGGCACGGCCCCTGAAGCAGTAGCAGATCGTTTTGGAGCCATAATGAAGGGCTTGACTATGCACAAAGATAAACACAAAAGAGCACAACTCTTTACACAGCGAAACACGTTGATGCTGAATGAGCGAGACGAGACTTCCTGGTTAACACTGCATTCACCAGGCAGGAACTTAACTGCGTGCTCTGATTGGTTAGCTTCTCAGTCAGGAGAACTTAAATGCATGCTCTGATTGGTTAGCTTCTCAGTCATCCGCCAATAGCGTCCCTTGTATGAAATCAACTGGGCAAACCAACTGAGGAAGCATTTACAGGAAGTAAAAAAGACACATTGTCCACAGAACCCGCGAAGCAGCGAAAAATCCGCGTTATATATTTAGTTATGCTTTCATATAAAATCCGCGATAGAGTGAAGCCGCGAAAGTCGAAGCGCAATATAGCGAGGGATTACTGTATATACTGTATATAGTAAAATCCCTGCGCTTCGCAGTGACGAAGTACTGCTTTTAAATTTTTATTAAGAAGAAAAGAAAACCTTTTTAAACTGAGGGAAAATATACCAATAACTATCTGTTAAGGATCTCTTTGTATACCACGTTGTCAGTTCAGCACTCCTGTTGTAATATGACCAAGCTGTGCACTGAGCTTACTTTTGAGAATGCAACATATAGTTGTCCAGGAGAAAAGCAATGTTGCCTCAAATCAATGGCAACCTTTTGTAGGGTCTGTCCCTGAGACTTATTAATTGTCATCGCGAAGCAGAGCCTTACTGGAAATTGGAGGCATTTGAATTGAAATGGGAGATCAGAGGGTATATCGGGATGCGAGGAATACATTGAGTGTGGAGAAACTCTAGAGACAGCATGTGTATTAACTTGTGGATTTTTCTGTGAGTATTTGGTAGCAGCGTGACGAAGTTGCTTCAGCAAGACCGCGTTAGCTGTGGAGCTCAGCTCGGAGCATATTCTTTTCCTACCTTGTCAATTGTGTAATGTATTTTTTGAACAGGTTTGATGCATGGAAATGACTCACTCATCACTCATACTGCGTTCAGTTAGTTCATGTGAGCTGCTCTCTTGTGTGATGTTGCAATGTCCACGGCTTTATTTAATGTTAGCTAAGACCCGGCACTTAAAAGTTTCTCACTACAGAAATCTTAACTCCGTTACAAAGTGATCCAAAGTCTCGTTTATACCTCGTGTCTTCTCATTAAACTTGTATCTGGTGAATAAAGTATTCGATGAAGGCATGACAAACGTCAGCGGGAGCGTGTCCATAAACTTAATTTAAACTAACGGTTTACACTGTGCTTTGTTTACTCAGTAGCTGCACTTATGAATAAGCTTGTATGCGTTTTTCTTCAACGCTCTTTGGGAGCTCTTCCTTCTTTTCTACGTACTGCGTTCACAGTCAGTTTACGTGATTACGTGGGTGGCGTGATGATGTGACACGCAGCTCCGTCCCCCACGGTCATCGAGCTAAAGTCCATTACAGTATATGGAGAAAAATAGGTTCCAGTTATGACCATTACGCGTAGAAATTTGAAATAAAACCTGCCTAACTTTTGTAAGTAAGCTGTAAGGAATGAGCCAAATTTCAGCCTTCTACCTAAACGGGAAGTTGGAGAATTAGTGATGAGTCAGTGAGTGAGCGAGTGAGCGAGTGAGCGAGTGAGTGAGTGAGTGAGTGAGTGAGCGAGTGAGTGAGGGCTTTGCCTTTTATTAGTATAGATACTGTGTGCATGAGCTCCCTAGAAGGCTGAGCATCTAGCGCTACGATGTGGTATGGTGTATTGGCTCATCTTGATTTGCTTTTACTTTGGCATATAAGATTACAGAGTATGCATAGGTTTAACCACAAAGGACTACAGTAAGTGCATTAGTTAGGTCAGCAAGGTGAAAAGGATGCTGCAATAGAATTTGTTATGACACCACATGGGTATGTTAACCGAAAAACCTGTAAATGAAACATCAAAAGAACAAAGAATGGGTCAAAACCAAATAAGTCATGTCTATCTTTAGTCTTGCCAAAAGAAAGATTCAAAAATCATAGTCGAAAAAACAGAATGTAAGGTCAATCGCCAGAAAAACATTACTAAAGTGCAAAGTGTAGCCACAATAACCACAAACCTGGACAGTGAAATTTCAGTGGTGTCGGATGATGTACTATTGCTCCTTCCCCAGAAATTGTCATTCAAGCCATTGCAACAGAATCTCAAAATGATAACGTTAATAAAGCAAAATGGCCCCACAGGAAAAATACCACAACAAAATCGTAGAAAACTATAAATACCAGAATACAGTAGTATGACACAGAATAGAGTACAGGCTGTATATCCCAAGTGCCGTTATTATTGTTTGGTGGACACCTTTATCCAAGCCAATTTATAACATTTGAGAAACAATTAGTTACATTAGTTCATTAGAACAATCTGGATGATAACAGGTCATTCATTCATTTCTAACAAAGCTTGTAAAATAGGTCCCTAAAGTCCTACTGTCTACCACACTCCTTGGTAACTTATTACATATGCCTATGTTTCTCTGAGAGAAGAAGGATTTTCTAAAGTTTGTCCGAAATTTACCCTTAACAAATTTCTTACTGTGTCCCCATGCACTTGATGAACTAATTTTAAAATAACAGTCTCGATCCTCTGTACTAATTCCCTTCATAATTTTAAACACTTCAATCATGTCACCTCTTAATCTTCTTTTGCTTAAACTGTAAAGGCTCAGCTCTTTTAATCTTTCCTCCTGATTCACCCCCTGTAGCCCTGGAATCAGCCAAGTTGCTATTCTCTGGACCTTTTCTAATGCTGCAATGTTCTTTTTGCATTCTGGAGACCAAAACTGCACACAAAACTCCAGATGAGGCCTCACCAGTGCATTATAAAGCTCGAGTATAAACTCCTTGGACTTGTAATCTACACATCAAGGCACTATATAACCTGACATTCTATTAGGCTTCTTAATGTCTTCTGAACGCTGTCTGGGAGTTGATGGTATCGAATCCACAAAACATAAATGCAAAATTTGCAGGTGGAAATAAGTCCACCCCTACATTTATCATTGCCTGAAATGTTTGCTTCTTTTTGTTAAAGTATGTGTTACCACCATGCCTTGATCAAAAGAGCTCTCTGATACCTTCGGAAAGAAAGTTATAGATGACTATATGTCTGGGAAGGGATTTAAAATGATCTTTAAAATGATCTCCAAACAAGTCTGGAAGATCATCTATAAGTAGAGGAGATATAATACAACTGCCAACTTGTCCAGCCAGGCCACCCTAGCAAGTTCAGCTCAACAGCAGAAAACAAGATTCTGAAAAAAGTTGCTAAGATGTCCAGAATTTCATCATGAAATCTACAGGTATCTCTTGTCACTGTTGGTGTTAACGTGCATGAGTCTAGAAAGAGACTGCACAAATTTGGTCTACAAAGGAGGTATGCCTGGAGGAAGCCTTTACTATACACATATGAGCGCCAACAAAATTGCGCCCATTAAAACGCGTCGTCAAAATTGTGCCGACAAAATCGCGCAGACAAAATTGCGCAGACAAGAAAAATTAAATAAAATCACAAAATCTTCTACTTACAAAGTGTTCAAAAGTTTCATCAAATATGAATTACTAGTTTAAAGCATATATAATAATGTTTATTTTAGAAGTCAATATTATGAGACACGGCACGCAGATAGTCCTTTAAATCATGCCCTGTATATGTAGGAAGAATTGCAGGCTGCCTGACTGCTGGTAATTCCGCTTTGTATACGACTGATGGTTTGTTCTGTTAAGTCTTGTTCACAAAGGAAATGATCAACTAATGTGTAAATGGTAGGATGATGGCATGCGACAGATGACTAAGACACTAAGTTGGTGTTAATGTGCATGAGTCTAGAAAGAGACTGCACAAATTTGGTCTACAAAGGAGGTATGCCTGGAGGAAGCCTTTACTGTCTAGAAAATATCAGGGTAAGACTTAAGTTTGCCCATGAACCCCTAGGCACATATAATGTTATTTGACCACAGTATCAGAAGACATGTTTCAGAAAAGCAAAAGACAGCCGTTCGCCATAGGAACCTTGCACCAACTGTAAAGCATGGTGGTGGAAATGATATGGCTTTGGGCTGATTTGCTGCATCAGGGCCCGGGTTGCTTACCATCATATTAAATCTTCATTATATTAGGGGGTGCTTAAGGATAATGTGAGACTATCTGTCAGAACGTTGAAGCTCAACTGAAAGTGTATCTTACAACCTTACAATGACCCTAAACATACCAGTACATCAAACACAGAATGGCTGAAAAGAAGGAAATAGAGGATTCCAAATTGGCCAAGTCAAAGCGTGGATCTGAAACTAATCATGATGCTCTGGGGGATTTCAAACAGGCTGTGCATGCAAGACTGTGACCCGACATTTGCTCGATACACATATGAGCGCCAACAAAATTGCGGCCATTAAAACGCGTCGTCAAAATTGTGCCGACAAAATCGCGCAGACAAGAAAAATTAAATAAAATCACAAAATCTTCTACTTACAAAGTGTTCAAAAGTTTCATCAAATATGAATTACTAGTTTAAAGCATATATAATAATGTTTATTTTAGAAGTCAATATTATGAGACACGGCACGCAGATAGTCCTTTAAATCATGCCCTGCATATGTAGGAAGAATTGCAGGCTGCCTGACTGCTGGTAATTCCGCTTTGTATACGACTGATGGTTTGTTCTGTTAAGTCTTTTTCACAAAGGAAATGATCAACTAATGTGTAAATGGTAGGATGATGTCACGCGACAGACGACTAAGTATAACATATTATTCAATTGATTTCTTCTGACTGCATTATAACCTAGCACATAATGCGTACATAATGCGCATGTACACGTCCCACTCTCTTGGCCTCTCTCACGATTTTGTCATGGCGATTTTGACCGTGCACATTTGTCGAAAACCAGTTAGCAAGTTTGTCGGCGCTCATTTGTCCGTCTCGTTTTTGTCGGCGCTCATATGTCTATCGCGCTTTTGTCGGTGAACCGCCATTTCTGTCTTAGGACAAGATATGTCCACCCTTGGCTCTAATGGGCATATCTGCTCATTTTACATTGAATAAATTACAAAGTCATATTTTCATTGCCTTTGTTTCAATTACATCACTTTTATCAAAAGATACTGTTTAACTGAAGATCAAATCTTGATTATGTCCATATATTTTAAAAATGAAAAAAAACTTTAAATTGGGTGTACTTAATTTATCGCATGGATGTACAGTATGTACACTAAACAATACACCTATATTTCAGGATTTCTGTTCTGCCTAGAAATCGTGTTTGTCTGTTGCAAAAGGAGTGGCAGTTCAAACAAGTTTGAAATTCGCCTCTGAGTCTTGTTACCTGGAGCCCAGCTGAATGAAGAGATGTCACAGTAAGTTGTGTTGTAACCATAAAATACTTTGAAAAGGTGCCATGAAAGGTGTTACATAAAAATAAGAGTATAAAGATCAACTACCATTCCGTTTTATATTTTTATTTACTGAGGTTAAAAATGATTCTGTCCTTCTGGCAATGTTAATGAAGAAGATGAGCCTTTCAGCTTTTTTCTTTCATTCATGAATTTTCTAAGCTATCTTTATCCTGAGCAGGGTTTCTGGGAGGTTGGAGTCCACCACAGAAAGTATAGGGCACAAGGCAGGAATAACCCCTTGACAGGGCACCAGTCCATCACAGGGTGAACACACACACACACACCCATCAGGGTCCAGTTTAGCATCACCAAACCTGCATGTCTTTGGACTATGGGAGGGAGCCGGACCACCCAGGGGAAAGCCATTAGGCCATGGGGAGAACATGCAAGCTCTAGGCTGGGAGGACCCAATGATGTGAACTCACTGCAAGGCAACAGCACAAACACCGTGCTACTCCCCTTCATGTTTCGTTATTTTTATTTGAATTAGATAAGAACCCCCAAACAGTTTTATTTCACAGTACTGATATAATTCTGATTGTTTTTTTATTCGTAATATAGTTCTTAATGTGTAAACTATCAGAATTAACCCACTTAATTTCCCTTTCCCAGACGGTCATTCTTCTTGGCGATTTCAATATCCATATTGAGATTCCTACATGTAAACTGTTTTGACTGTTTTGATTTTCCTACTCACTCTGGTGGTCACATATTAGACCTGGGGCCTCATGTATAAACGGTGCGTACGCACAGAAATGTTGCATAAGAACTTTTCCACGTTCAAATCGCGATGTATAAAACCTACACTTGGCGTAAAGCCACGCAGTTTTCCACGGTACCTCATACCTTGTCGTACGCAAGTTCTCCACTCGGTTTTGCAGACTGGTGGCACCCAGCGTCAAAGCAATGGTACTATTCCTGTGTGATTACTCATTATTTTCCTGACGCGGCTTTATAAATACACTGAAACTAACCGCATATTGTTTATTAGTGTAATACTTCTAATTGTAATTAACTTGTAACAATATAATGGTCCAGGGAATAGCCATAGTATTCCAAATACCATAACTGCTTTAGCGTTGTTACTCTCACTGCACCTTCTTCTTTCAGCTGCTCCCGTTAGGAGTTGCCACAGCGGATCATCTTTTTCCATATTACTGTCACTGCACCACTCAGAGTATTTATATCACTGTATCTGAGTGTGAATCACAGCAGCAGCTGTTCGGAAAGAGCCGGTATACAGCATCAGGACACGCTACCTCAGCCATGGCAAAAAAGTTTTAAAGCCTTTCCTGTACGGACCTCACGGTTCAGAAACAGTTTCATCCCAAGAACTATAAACTCACTCAATCACTGCTCCTTGTAGAACTGTTTGTACTTATAAATACAATTACCTCACTGTAAACTTGCACTACAGTTATAATATTGCACAACCTGAGCCACTTTATAAAGCGCGTATTTACATATGATGATGATATCATTTTTAAGATGAAATGCAGCAAAATATGTGTATTATATTATACAGGTAAAACTTTAACTTCATTTAAATAATCTATATTCTTCACTGGGACTGGCGTGAAGGATAGAATAATTAAACATGTACTACGAAGATATTTCAATGTTCCTTAAACTTTTTAAAGAATCAGTGCTCTAAGTTTACAGATGGCTTAACATCTATTACAGAGCCGATTGTGTGGCAATCGGTTACTTGGAGAAAGAAAAGCAAGAACTGCATGAGCTTTCACGCAAATACATATTGAATATAAAACAGAAAGAGAAAATAACGACACAGCTAAAAATGCAGCGGCAAATTTCGACAAAAGTTAAATGCTTGTGTCATGAGCACAAGGCGGCTATGCAGTGTCTGCAATGGACGTGGCCATCCACCGTGCATAAGCTACCTCACTGACATTGGCGGGCGAAGTAGCCACCGATTATTTTTCTGCCCAGTGCCACCACAAACCTAGAGCCGCCCCTGAGTACTGCTGCAATAAATAATTTCATCGATGGTCGTGCACAATCGCTGCGCTGTAAAACCCATGTTTAATAACGTGCTTTAACTCTTAATGATATCATGTATACATCTCAGTATTTTAGTTATTCAGAGAGCTGTAATATCATGAATGTAATGGATTCTGTGTACAGTCGGAGAAAGAGAGCCGGTTTAAGAAGCAAGTAGTGATTCACACACATAGATCACATAGAAGATCAAATACAAAACAAAGCATTTAACGTGCTACTTTAATTACGATGTGATTTAAGAAACTGGTTAAGTAAATGATTTTAAGATGACGTTTATGATGTTCTACTTTAATGACAAAATAAACTACGTGATTAAAGTGGAAATTACGAGATTGAAGTTGACATTTCGTGCTTTTTTCCCACACTGTGTGCCTTTTTTTTCTCTGTACCCTAAAAAGCTTTCATATGACACTCAGACGGTAGGCTACGACTCGCCTTTTCACGGCGACTGATATCTGAGCGTTCAAGTTTCTCCAACACGCTATGTCACTCGATCAACTTCCTTTTGTTGATTATACCACGGTTTAATTAAACAAATAGTATATTTTTTCTTTGCCTCCACTTGGTATTCGCTGAAATCGTTATATTTTCCCCTGTGCTTTTCCCATTGTCTTTTCACAGAAGGCTGAGCTTAAGGGTGATTTATATTGATTTGCATATTCAAAGAGGCGTAATTCTGGGAGGAGTAGAGGCGTTACATAAAGCGCGTGCACGAGCGTTAGTTTTCACGCTGATCGGGATTTATATAGCAGAAGAACGTGGAAGATGGAGTATGCACAGATTCCTGCATCTGGATTTTTCTGTGCGTAAGCACATTTCGGCTTTTGTGCTTACGCCATGTTATAGTGCGAGTTCTACGCACAGCCTTATACATGAGGCCCCTGGACTTTTGGGGAAGTCTCGGGGTTTGTGTGCACTTGTCTTTTGTAAATATTGTGTAAATAAACGTGTGGTGGTGTTGTACAACATGTCTGCCTGTCTGTGTCCGGGGCTTAGTCCACAACACAGTCAAAGAAATTGCATTAGCTTGTGCACCTGTATCAAACTTAAATTCCAGAATAATGATCTGCTATTGTAACACTGACTTTACATTCATCCTTTTTATTTATGGCTTATACTGCACCAATAAAAAGTTCAGCCTCCATGTCCTCTTCAGTTGTGTGCACTTTTTTAAATCTGCACATCTTTATAAAATGATTTAATTTACCACAGTTTCTACACTGCTTTCCATAAGCTGGGCAACTACGTGGTAACGTCCTGCAAACCACATTTTTTACATTAAAATGCTTTCTCTGGAAATAGGAAATTAAGGCCGAAGCTGTCTCACTTCCAGTTAAGACTATAAAATGACATCAAAAACAGTTAGCTTCGTAAGATGGAATGTTAAAGGCCCGAATCACGAATTAAAGAGAAAGAAAGTACTCTCTCACCTAACAGGTCTAAATGCTAAAAGAGTATTTTTACAGGAAACCCACTTACTAAGTAAGGATCAGTTTCGGCTGCAAAAAGACTGGACTGGCCAAATGTTCCATTCTAGTTTTACAAAGAAAACTAGAGGTGTGGGAATTCTCATACATAGAACAGTATCAGATGTACAGTAGTATTGGATCCTGAAGGGGGATATGTAATGGTAATGGGAGACTTATCTAACTGTAAAATGATTTTGATAAATGTTTATGCACCTAATATTGATAAGGAATTTATACAAAATTTATTTGCATCCATTCCCAATCTGAACACTCATAAAGTTATATTGGCTGGGGACTTTAATTGTGTTCTAAATCCACTTTTAGATAGGACTTCCTCCACAGAGGGAATGGCATCTAACACCGCAAAGATAATTACATAGTTTATAACTGATCACAACTTATCAGACCCCTGGAAGTTTTTAAACCCAAATTCAAGAACATATTCTTTCTACTCACCAGTACATCATTGCTACTCAAGGATTGATTACTTCTTTATAGTGTAGCGACCCGTGGTCGAGTCTTGAAGATTTTCAAGCCGATTTCGCCGTGCACCTCTTCCAAGCTGTCGGCTAGCGGATTGCCAGCATTAGGCACGCAGCTGTACCCAGCTCTTTAAGTACGAGCGCTCGTGTCCCATACACCGCACGACTATGAGCGTCTCGGCAGCACGCAGCTGTACCCAGCTTCTTAAGTAACGAGCACTCGTGTCCCATACACCGCACGACTCCGAGTGTCTCGGCATTAATTGCTTAGATGAAATCTTAGCAATGAATAACAGCTCTGTCCTGTTGTATCTCTTTATTCACAGATAGCCAGAAAGCAAAGCTCAAATTCATCCGCTTAACCACTGTCAAGGTCAACAACAAAACGACATTTCTTAACGGCGGTATCTATTTACATTTTACAACCCGGACGATATCCCAACCCACCCCACCGGGCTGCGCACAAACACATATAACATTTACAACAGGAAAGACAATTACGAACTTAGTTAATCTTTACACACAATAACTTTCACATAAATTTTCCCATAAATTCCCCACAACTATGTAACGGCCGACCCCTTATTCCCAGCCGGCAGCTACACCTCCAAGACCTGTGGCCTGGATAATTGACTGAGAAACCTTTTCCTGTCAAGCCGCATCTCTACACAGATTAACTTTCCCCACAATCGACGGTTTGAAAAGCAAAGACAATAAGCAGAATGTACGATTAAACAAGAATAAATGTATTAAATGGGACAAGACACGCCACAAGACAAATGTACACTCAAATATTACTACACCCCCAACAATCCCACAGCAAAACCGACAATATATATATATACAAATCCCCTCCCTTGTCCACGTTACATATAACACACACCACACAAACGACAAATGGCTGGCAAACGGAATGATCATGAACTTGAGTCCGGTACGTGAAATAAATGTCCTGAATACGGGTATTGATTAACGGCAATAGTAATGTTCGTATTTCCCGGCGTTTGGAATAACCTCACCGTGTTTCCTCGGCGTGCGGCGAATGATGATTCGACCCCGGGGTCTTCAGCGGTAAGCAGGTTGAAAGGCAGTCCGGGTGAATGAAATACAAACTGGATGATAGCGCAATGGAATGAAACGGCAGGCAGGTTGAAATCGTGAATGCGTTGTTGGTTATTCTCCTTCTCTCTCCTCGTGCTGTTCTCTCCTTTTTCGTCTCCTTAAATAATCCGTGACGGCAGTAATTGATTAATTGATAAACAGGTGTTTTCCAGGTAAGTGATTGTGAACTCCTCCCATCATCCGTCCTCCTTTACGGGGACAACATTAACTGATACACACAACGCAGTCAATGGGACAATGAAAACGAGACACACACAGCACTGACATTTAAACACTATGTGGCACCGCTACAACTATTTTACATAATTTACCCACAAGGCGTCACTCCGCCAGCGCGGACTGCCGGGTTGCTACACAGCCCCCCCCCAAGAGGGTTAGTGTCCCCACAACCCTAATTTTCACAAACAAAGTCTGATAAATGTCCTGGCCGGCGGCGGACACGTTTGGGCCTGCCTGACTCTTCATCACCCGTGCCAGGCTCAGTCCTGAGACTGTCAAGTTCTGTCTCGGCACCGAGGGTGGATGTTGGAGAGTTGCTTTGGTTCTCAAGTCTTTCTGGTGCTGGGGCCAATGGGTGGTATGGTGCCAAACGGTCTTTATGCAGCACCACCCGTCTGCCCCGTCCAGGCATTCGGACTCGGAAACCCACGTCCGAAATTGCATCCAAAATTTCTCCAGGTCCCTGCCAATGGTGCGTCAGTTTTGGGGACAACCCCCGTTTCCTCTGGGGGCAAAACACCCACACTTTGTCCCCTTGCTTCAGGGTTGGACCATGCGCCCGAGTGTCATATGCCCGCTTCTGGCGGGCTCCAGCTCCCTCTAGGGCCTCTCTGGCCAGTTGGTGTACAGTGTCCAGTCGCTCTTTCAATCGTCGGAGATAGTCCGTTCGTGACCGCCAGCAAGCTCAGGCTCAGGGGTGAGCCAAACACCAAGTCCACCGGCGGCGCATCTCCCTTCCAACATCAGCCCCGCCGGTGTGCACTGACTCGATTCCTGAACAGCCGTCCTATACGCCCACAAGACCAGAGGCAAATGTTGATCCCAGTCTCTCTGGTGTTGACTAGTGAGGATCGCAAGTTGGGCGCCAAGGTGCGTTTAAACCGTCCTACCAGTCCATCGCTTTGCGGGTGAAGGGGGGTGGTCCGGGTCTTCTTCACCCCCATCCGCTGACACACCTCTTTAAACAACCGGCTCTCAAAGTTCCGCCCTGGTCGCTGTGCAGTTCATTCGCACCCAATCGAGTGAACATTTCGTCCAGCAGTTTTTGAGCGGCTGTGGAGGCACTTTGATCTGGAATGGCGTATGCCTCCGCCATTTGGTAAAATAGTCCATCGCCACTAAAACAAAACGATTTCGGCCTCTGTGGTAGGGAAAGGACCCAGCACATCTACCCCAATCCTCTCCATGGGAGCCCCGACGAGATACTGTTGTAGTGGCGCGTGAGAGCGCTGACCGGGTCCTTTCTGCGCCGTGCAAACGCCACAGCAGTGGACGTGCATCTCCGCATCTTGTCGACATCCGGCCAATAGAATCGCTGCCGCAGCCGACGCACTGTCTTTGCATTTCCAAAGTGCCCAGATCCAGCTGCTCCATGAACCCAACGGAGGACCGTTGCGTAAAGCCATGGGAACCAGAAGTTGCAAATGGTCAGTACCCCTCTTGGTGCCTGCCATCTTCGTAGATCACACCATCGTGCAACTCCAGGCTGCCCCACTGCGAATGTAACAACTTGAGTTCCGCCCTTGGGAAGATACGGTTTGCCAATCGGGCATTCCTGGGTCTCCAGCCAGCCCCTTACCTCCTTCAGCACTTGGTCGTCTGCTTGTAGTTGCCTTAACTGGTCGATGGTGAATGGTTCCTCTGCTCCATCCGTTCTTCTAGTCCGCTGCTGATGATGATGGTCCCATACCCCTTTCCTCTTGCCGGCGGCAATACCGACAGTCGTCGAGGACGATGGTCGCCTGGAGAGGGCATCAGCATTTGCATGCTGCCGCCCTGGTCGGTGTTGCACCTCGAAATCATACTCCTGAAGTATTTCTATCCACCTTGCCACCTGGCCCTCAGGTTGCCGGAAGTTTAACAGCCATGTAAGGCTAGCATGGTCAGTTCGAATCGTGAACTTAGTGCCCAAAAGGTAAGGCTTGAAGTGTCGCACTGCCAAGATCACTGCCAATAGTTCCGCCGGGTAACACAGTAGTTTTTCTCCGGCCGACTGAGGCTGCAACTATAGTAGGCCACCACTCTTTCTCCGGTCTCCCCTTTGGGAGAGTACTGCGCCACCCCACATTACTGGCGTCCGTGTCCAAAATAAAGGGTTGGTTGGGGTCAGGGTATGCCAGGACAGGTGCACTGGTAAGAGCAGCTTTGAGTTGTTGGAAGGCATCGGCGCAGTCCTCCGTCCACTCGAACTGTTGGCCCTTACTCGTTAGCTGGTGCAAGGGGTTAGCAATAGTTGCAAAGTTTTTCACGAATCTTCGGTAGTATGAGGCTAAGCCCAGAAAGCTCCGCAGCTCGGTGACGTTGGCTGGTGGGGCCAGTTGCTCACGGCAGTCACCTTTGTTGGGTCGGTAGCCACTCCACTCGCTAACCACATGTCCCAGAAACTGAGTCTGTTGGGAGAGGAGGTTACATTTTGCGGGTTCAACCGCAACCCGGCGCTACTGAATGGCCGTCAAGACTTCCCGTAAGTTGTGGATAGCCTGATCAAAGTCTCTGGCATGGATTAACAAATCGTCCAGATAGACCACACACGGGTTCGGGAATGTCTTTCAGCACCCTCTCCATCAGTCTTTCAAAAGTGGCGGTCGTTACACAGCCCAAACGGCATCACTTTGAATTGCCACAACCCTTGCCCTATGGTGAATGCGGTTTTGTGTCGGTCCTCTGGTGCTAGTTCCACTTGCCAATACCCACTGCGCAAGTCCAAGGTGCTGAACCAGCAGGATCCAGTCACATAATCCAGTGCATCATCGATGCGTGGCAGTGGGTACGAGTCTTTTCGAGTGACTTCGTTTAACCTTCGAAAGTCCACACAGGGCCCAACCCCGTTTTCTTCCGTACCATGACCATTGGTGCAGCCCAGGGGCTGTCCGAAGGCTCAATGACGTCGTTGGCTGCCATCTCACAAATCATTTCCTCGGCAGCTTGACGCTTCGCAAGAGGCAATCGGTGGGGGCAAACGAATGGGAGCGGCATGGCCAGTGTCTATGTGATGTTTCACTAAATTCGTTCTAGTACAGTCCTCCTCTCGAGCCGCAAAACGTCCACATAGTCTCTCAAAAGTTGCTGAAGTTGCTCCTGCTGTGTCGCGCTCAGATGTTCCCCACTTCGACGCCCAATTCCTCTACAGCGGCGACGGTCTCAGCTGATGGGTGGTCGCGTGAGGAAGACCGCTGGGAAGCACTGGTCTGAGCTGCAACATTCTCCTGAGGATCCCCTTGAGCCTCTGCATCTCCTGAGCAACGATCGGGAGCCGGTGAGCCGCAGGATTCAGGCAAATCCAAGCCAGCAGCCCTTCCAGGACGGTTCCGCCCGCTTGGAGCGCACAGTCTCATTACTTAAGCAAAGGACGGCCCTAGAGACATCAACACATGCTCCCCAGTGGGCCAACAAGTCCAACCCGATAATGCACGGATCTTTTATATCTGCAAGCCAGAATTCGTGGTTGGTCTGGCTCGTCCCTACCCTCACAGATAACAGTTTCTTTCCGGCATTACTGTCCGTTCACCCGTAACCGTGCGTAGTTCGCTATTTGTGGGGGTCCAGCCCTCGGGAAGAAGACCAGCTGTTTCGGGTAACACTCCTTTTCTCAGCAAACAAATAGTGGACCCCGTGTCCACTAAGGCACTGCATGGCCATCCATCAATAGTGCAGTCCAGGTATAGTCCAGTGGAAAATCCACAGCCCAACTTTGAAGCAGTCTTTGTTGAGGGTGCTGAAAACGGAGCGAGGGCCCCCTCACGGCCTCACCCCGATGTCGTTTCCCTGCGGTGATGCTGTACGAGGTAACGGACTTGGGGCGGGGCAATCCCTGGCAAAGTGTCCTGGCTCTCCACATCGAAAACAGCAGTCCACTCGTTGTCTCTGTCGGGGGGTGGATGTTGATTGGGCGCGGCTGACCTCCATTACCTCAGACAGGTCCCCTTCCACCCTTCGTTCAACGGCTCTGGTTAATCGACTCGGTCGTGGTGTTCGTTTTGCCGGTGACTCCGCCTGTAGTATGTCTTCGACCCGCTCAGCCTCTCTCATTGCCTCGCTCAAATCTCGGGGTGATGATAGACAGACATGCTGGCGAAGACGTTCTGGTGTGAGGCCCCGCAGGGAAAGCATGAAGTCCGAGTTCTTCCCTCACTGTTGTCGAGAGGTAGGATAACCTTTTCGTGTCAATACCCTGGCGTCAGCGGCAAAGGCTCCTATACTCTCACCCTCATGCCGACGTCGGCTAGTCAGCTTGTCTCTGTTGCATTCTGCTGAAGTTCTTTGTCCAAAGCGACTGGTGAGAGCAGCTGTGAGAGCCTGAAGATCACGACACTCTTCTGATGTCAGATCAATGAGTACCTGTAGTGCGGGACCCTCCAAGGCAAGGGCCAAGTGTGTCGCAGCTTCTTCGCGTTCCACTCATTGTGTATCGCGCCAGGTCCACTTGTGCAAGGTAGGGCTCTAAGGGCGTCAATCCGTTGTATCGCGGCAGCTTAGCAGGTGACCGAGAGAGAGGACCGCCGACTGGTAACCTGGGGTATCGCGGTGGCTGCCGGCGACCCACTCTGGCCGTGCTTGGACGATCGCAACACTGTCCGGGGAACACTGGCACCATCAGGTCGGTCTGCCTCTTTTCTCCGCACAGCTCCGCTGATCAGGCGTTTTAACGTAACGCTGTTCTCTAAGATGGCACGCTCTACTTCTTCAAGACTCTGTTCCATGACGGTGTCTTCTAAACAGCCTGGTCTCCCACTTCTGACACCAATGTAGCGACCCGTGGTCGAGTCTTGAAGATTTTCAAGCCGATTTCGCCGTGCACCTCTTCCAAGCTGTCGGCTAGCGGATTGCCAGCATTAGGCACGCAGCTGCACCCAGCTCTTTAAGTACGGCTCGTGTCCCATACACCGCATCGACTACGAGCGTCTCGGCAGCACGCAGCTGTACCCAGCTTCTTAAGTAACGAGCACTCGTGTCCCATACACCGCACGACTCCGAGTGTCTCGGCATTAATTGCTTAGATGAAATCTTAGCAATGAATAACAGCTCTGTCCTGTTGTATCTCTTTATTCACAGATAGCCAGAAAGCAAAGCTCAAATTCATCCGCTTAACCACTGTCAAGGTCAACAACAAAACGACATTTCTTAACGGCGGTATCTATTTACATTTTACAACCCGGACGGCGATATCCCAACCCACCCCACTGGGCTGCGCACAAACACATATAACATTTACAACAGGAAAGACAATTACGAACTTAGTTAATCTTTACACACAATAACTTTCACATAAATTTCCCATAAATTCCCCACAACTATTTTACATAATTTACCCACAAGGCGTCACTCCGCCAGCGCGGACTGCCGGGTTGCTACAATAGACAATAACTTTTTGCTTATGATTAAATCTTGCAAATACGATGCCATTGTTATTTGTGACCACGCACCTATGATCTTGGAGCTGAAATTACTAAGCCCCATACACTCCCCCCGCAGATGGCGCCTCAACCCACTTCTATTAGCGGACGAGAATTGTACTGAATTTATATCCAAACAAATCAAATTCTTTCTAGAGACAAATACATCCCCCGAGATCTCTGCAGGAATACTCTGGGAAACTCTTAAGGCCTTTTTAAGATGACAGATTATCTCATATCTTTTCCACAGAAATAAATCTGAAGCCAAGAAAGTAGCAGAGATAAAAAGCGAAATTACTAAAATAGATGAAGAACACGCCAGACTACCAAGCAAGACTCTACATAGGAGACAACTAAAGGAACAACTAGGCTCTACATTCCAGAATTAAACCTCTTGACAACAAATTCAAAGAAACTGAACAACTAATCGGAGATAAAATCCAGAAATCATTACTATGAACATGGAGAGTTTAAAGACTAACAATCTAATGCATTTCTTAGCTCAACAAATTCACAAGCATAAACCTCTGGCGTTATTAGAATTACTAGATGCTATAAAGTCACTCCAAGGCGGGAAAGCAGCAGGCCCTGATGGCTACCCTGCAGAATTTTACAAGAAATTCTCCGCTCAGCTAGCTCCCCTCCTATTAGCAACATTTACAGAAGCCAGAGATAACCAATCTCTTCCTCAAACCACCGTTTTTCCAAAACAAAATAAGGACTTATTACAATGTGCATCATACAGACCAATTTCACTTCTGAATAACAACGTTAAAATACTCTCTAAAATCATAGCTAGAAGGATGGAGAAAGTGCTCCCTCAGTAATATCACAAGACCAAACTGGATTTATTAGGGGCCGACACTTATCTTCAAATCTTCGACTCCTGTTTAATGTAATATACTCACCAACTAAATCAAACACCCCAGAAATATTATTATCATTGGATGCAGAAAAGCATTCGACATGATTGAATGGAAATACCTTTTACTACATTGGAGAAGTTTGGGTTTGGCCCAACATTTGTGCATGGATTAAATTACTGTATACTAACCCAGAAGCTTCAGTTTGCATCAACAACATTTGCTCAGACTACTTTAAACTAGAACGTGGCACTAGACAAGGATGCCCTTGTCACCGCTGCTGTTTGCGATTGCCATTGAACCACTGGCAATACATTGTCGAAATACTGATCAGATAAAGGGGATTAGCAGAGAAGGACTGGAACAGAAAATCTCATTATATGCAGATGATATGGTACTGTATATTTCAGACCCAGAAAATTCTGTGCCTGCAGTCTTAGCAGCACTCACAGAATTTCAAAAGATCTCTGGTCTCAGAATTAATCTGAATAAAAGTGTACTCTTTCCAGTGAATTCTCAAGCATATAATATTAGATTAGACACCCTACCTTTTATCATTGCAGAACAGTTTAAATACCTAGGGTAAACATCACAAGTAAACATAAAGCTCTATATCAACAAAATTTTGCGTCTGCATGGAAAAAATTAAACAAGACTTGCATAGATGGTCAACCCTTCATCTCACACTAGCTGGAAGAATTAACACTGTTAAGATGAATATTCTTCCTAAGCTCCTTTTTATTTCAAAACATCCAATATACATTAATAAATCATTCTTTAAGCAATTAGATTCAACAATAACCTCATTTATTTGGAATTCAAAACATCCACGCATCAAAAGAGCGACCCTACAAAGACAAAAGGCAGAAGGCGGCATGGCTCTACCTAACTTCCAGTTTTATTACTGGGCAGCAAATATACAGGCGATAAGAACCTGGACACAAATAGAAGAACATACACAGGCTTGGACCGCAATAGAAGTAAAATCCTGCAGTACTTCTTTGTATTCCTTGCTCTGTGCTCCAATAAACACACCTATCGGCAATACACTAATAACCCAATTGTGCTCCACTCACTTAGAATCTGGAACCAATGTAGAAAGCATTTTAAGACGGAGAAGCTTCTATCTGTGGCACCTCTGCAAGAGAACCACCTCTTTCAACCTTCACAAACATATGCAGTTTTAATATCTGGAAAAATTTGGAATTAACTTGCTTAGAGATCTTTATATAGACGTCTTTGCATCCTATGAACAATTACATTCCAAATTTAACATTCCAGCTACACATTTCTTTCACTATCTTCAAATCAGGAACTTTGTTAAACAGAACCTTCCAGATTTTCCTCATCTTGCACCCTCATCCATGCTGGAAAAAATATTGCTCAATTTCAAGGACTTAGACTCCATCTCTACAATATATAAAATCATTTTACAATCCCTCCCTTTCAAAGATCCAAGAGGAAACTGGGAAAAGATCTCTCAATTAATATATCAGAAAAGGAGTGGAAAGTAGCAATGCAGAGAATTCACTCGAGCTCCATATGCGCAAAGCATACAATTATACAACTCAAAATTATATATCGAGCACATCTGTCTCACTAAAACTCTCAAAATGTTTCCAGGGCATGATCCAACCTCGAACGTTGCAACCAAGCCCAGCCTCACTGGGTCACATGTTCTGGGCCTGCACCAAATTAACATTATTCTGGACAAAAATTTTTAATTACCTGTCAGACAGCCTTGGACTCACAATCCCTCCTAACCCATTAACAGCTGTGTTTGGGGTTCTTCCAGAGGGGCTTAAAGTGGAGAAAGACAAACAAATTGTGATTGCATTCACTACACTCTTGGCACGCAGACTTATTCTGATAAACTGGAAGAACCCAAACTCTCCTCTTTAAGTCAGTGGGAAACCGATGTGTTATATTATTTGAAATTGGAAAAAATCAAATACTCAGAGGATCCGTACAGACTTTTTTCAAAACATGGCAGGATCTAATTAGTAATATTTTAAAATAAGTTCATAAAGCACAGAGAATTTACTAATTTAGGTATGTTTACAAGCCTTAAATTTTACGCTGTTCGGCTTGCTCTCTCTTACAGGGGTGGGGATCGATCTGTTCTTAAGTCAATTTTTCTTTTTGTAAAAACTTGATTGTTTTGTATGGATTGAAATAAAATCAATACAAAAAAAAATGTTTTCTCTAAATTTGTAATCTTTCAGTCTTTGTTACTGTTTCCATTATTTTCTTTCATTTGTTTTTTCCTTACGCTATCTACTGTACATGCTTCACCGTGTGGGACTTTTCATCTTTCATTATAGGAAAAGAAAATCCGAACACATTTCTCCAGTTTTGATGTCACTACACTGGTTACCTGTGTCATTCAGGATTGACTTTAAAATACTGCTTATGGTTTATAATGACTTAAATAATCTCGGCCCATCTTATATATCGGAATGTCTGACACCTTATATTCCAAATCGTTACCTCAGATCCTCAAATGAGTGTCTCCTTAGAATTCCAAGAACAAAACTTAAAAGAAGTGGTGAGGCGGCCTTCTGCTGCTATGCACCTAAAATCTGGAATAGCCTGCCAATAGGAATTCACCAGGCTAATACAGTAGAGCACTTTAAAACACTGCTGAAAACACATTACTTTAACATGGCCTTTCTATAACTTCAATTTAACTTAATCCTGATACTCTATATGTTCAATTCATCATAATAACTATTCATGGTGGCTCTAAAATCGGTACTGACCCCTACTCTCTTTTCTGTTTCTTTTTCCGGTTTCTTTGTGGTGGTGGCCTGCACCACCTCCACCTACTCAAAGCTTCATGATGCTCCAACAATGATGGATGGATTAAAAGGCAGAACTCTACGTTACCATCATCATCAAGCCCTTCCGTGAGAACCCTAAATCCAAAGAGGACTGTTTCATTTATGTTAGGTAGAATGCCCAGAGGGGACTGAGCGGTCTCATGGTCTGGAATCCCTACAGATTTTATTTTTTCTCCAGCCGTCTGAAGTTTTTTTGTTTTTTCTGTCCCCCCTGGCCATTGAACCTTACTCTTATTGGATGTTAATTAATGTTGATTTATTTTGTTTTCTTATTGTGTCTTTTATTTTTCTATTCTTTATTATGTAAAGCACTTTGAGCTACTGTTTGTATGAAAATGTGCTATATAAATAAATGTTGTTGTTGTTGTTATCTTTCGACATTTGCTTTAACTGGTTCCTTGTAATTTCTGTCACTCTGCATATATTGCTTTTTCGAGCATCACGTCGCCTTCTTTTAGCAGCGATTTGGATGAAACTCCACAAACAATCCTATCACAGATTAGCGACTACTCCAGCTCTCCAAATTCACAGATTTGGCCAGCTTTCTCAACTCAGTTACATATTGCGTTATGCTTTCTATTCCTTGAGCACATGCAATACATTTATATCCTTCATATGTTTATATTTTTCTTGGGGTTACAGTATTCCTCAGATTTCTTTATAATTTATTCTAAATTTTTCTTATCATTCCTAAATATTCCTATCATTCAAACGTAAATGTATTGTACACTTCTATGGCTTCCACGCCTGCAACATGAAGAAAGAATGAGAATTTTACTTGTGTTTTTTTCCCTTCACTACCATTTGCCATGATATACAACTCAATGTGCTGCCGAAATCTCCTCCAGTTTTCCTGCAAGTTTCCTTCAAAGTTCAACTCAGGTGGCAGCTTTAAAACCTCCTTTGTGTCCCCCAAATGTTTAGAATTATTTAAGCTGTTCCTTTTCTCTTATGAAGGCTTTTTTGAAGGTTAATTAGTTTACTTCTGACACAACGTCTCATTTATCTTGTAAAAAAAACAGACGTTGCCTATTGAATCAACTTTATTGTTCCTTGTTAACACTGGCAAGTATTCTTTCTTGTTAAATCACAACAGTTCTATACAGGTCAGTCAGCATCATCCCAGTTTCAGTGAGAAGATGCAATACACTTAGCAGACAGTTCTTCAGATTAATAAGTTTACAGTTGAAATGCAGGTTAACCATCCCATTAAAGGGTTACACTGTTTGTATTACTTGAATGATGTCGGGGTGGGTCACTAGGTTGTCCCCATCAGCCGACATCGCAACGTCCCTGGTACCTTCTTTCCATATCTGTGATATCCTGATGGAATCTTTCACCCTGCCATTCACTTTCCACTACAACGTTTTCAGAAAATACCAAATGCAGTATCACTTTAGATTAGGTGTTCCTAATGCACTGTACTTACTTTGTAATTACTTATATATTTACAGAGTAGGGGTTTTTACCTTGCACCTACTGTGTTATACAGTGTAACGCTGTAATAAATTACTTAATTGTAATTGTTATTCCCCACTTTTTAAAAGTACTTATGTACATAGACTGTAGAGTAACAATTACAATAAAGTGTTCAACCACTGCATTACATTGTGCTACACAGTAAGCACAAGGTAATAACATCTAGTTACTCTGTAATTATACAGGTAATTTACATGGTAAGTACAGAGTAATTAGGGACACCTAATCTAAAGTGATACCAAAAATTTAAATGTAAAACCAAAACGTGAACTTTGACACTTGTGTAGGAACCCAATTCCTCAAACTTAACAATATTATTTCCCCATTTCGTTCCCATCAGGATTTTTAAAGTTACCCAAAAGAATTTGAAATGACTTTGAATGATACCTAAGTCTCTCTTTCCAGGCTCAGATTCTGCATCAAAAATCAGTTTTCTAATATCAGGATCAGCCAAAATGTCCTCTTTGAATTTAGCAACAGACAAATGCAGAAACGTCAAATAGGTTCCATCTTTTGATGGAGCTGTGGCAAAAGGCTTTATTAAACCAAGATTAAAATGAACGGATTGCAGAAGCACAAAGCTGTAGATTTTTTTTTTTTTTCTACTTGTCCATTCTGTCTGAACCCGATATCAGTTCTTGACCCTGCTGCCCCGCTCACAGAGGAAACATGAGAATTTTACATGCCCCAACTGCTAACAAGACACAGAACATTCAGGTCTGCGCACATGAACTAATAATGGTGGTCACTGTAGTTAATAACTTAAAAAAGATGAAAAACAAGAAAAAGCTGATTTGCTTTAAACTAATATTTGAATATTAGTTAATATTAAATTCAAGCACATTATTAAAATAATATTTAATGAAGTATACCGTGAAAACAATAGAACTGACAGGTAAACAATGTGTTCACATAAAAAAATATTATGTAATCTTTTTAGTTAGCCAATAAAAGGTGTCATTTTGCTTGTCTTTTCTCTACATGTAATGGAGAAAAATAGCTTTCATTTTTTAATTCAACACCCAAAGATATGTAAAGTTCACAAAATGATCAAAAAGGTTAGAGAAGCAGCAGCAGGATCGCTCATCGTGCAAGTGTCACGTTTTAGAGTGCCTTCCCAGCATGCACGAGAGCAGAGTACGTAGTATTATAGGATGTAAGAAGGGTCTAGCTGCAGCTTGCAATACCCATGACATAGATCAGGCAATGCCCACAACGTCAGTCAGAAAACCCTCCTACAACCCTAAGCTTAACCATAGTGTAACTGGGCCCTAATGTTAATCATAGTCTAAATGGATGGGTGTTACGTGACTGATATTGAGGGCGTTTTGTGATGCTGGGGCATTACGTGACTCAACTCATAGGGAGAAGGAGAGATGCGTGTAGATTAATAGAAATTTGTAATAACAAAAATTCGTATTATGCCGAATCAATAAGAAAGTGTGCACTTATTTAAAAAAAGGAAGTTCATTTGTATTTACCTTGCATTAATCATTTTTTATACAGTTAACATGTAATGTTTAAAGTGTACTGTTAAGTGTTTATGTTTTAAGAATGTTTGCCCCAGTGTTAGTTAGATACAGCAGTATTTATTTCAGTAATATTGTTATGTTACCACATTAATATAACGATTTACTTTAACTTTGTTGATACTGTTTATTGATGAATTTTAGAGCTTTAATTTTCATACTGCCCGCAAGTTAGTAACTAGACTCATTTGAGAATAATGCTGACATCTAGTGGATTTTTGTGTAAGTGTCTGATATGTTTTTCTATATCCTTTCTTTATGGTAGACCACACACACACATAATCAAATGCATGCATATTTCTTTATATACCATTTAATAAATGAGTCATAAGTTCATTACGAACTGATGCGTGCAATACTCTGACTGACACTCCAAAGTGAACACGACATATGTCTTGAAGTTCTCCTTTGCCACCAAAGCAATTTTTTTCCAGCTATACATGTGAAATTCAACGTGATGCCCTTAATGTGAAGGCATTTATTGGACACAGTTTTGATCTAGATTAATTTTCCACAAAGTTATTTTCAAAGAAGCATTAGGTGCAAAACAAATCATATAAAAAAGGAATAGAAATATCATTTTTCGATTGCAGAGGAAACACAAGTCCTTGTAAACAGTAAAATAAGTATACTGTCTGATCAATCAGGTTGTGATACAGGCTGTTTTGAGGAGGCAATGTGGCGTGTTCTAGAGCCCCCTTTTCTGCATGCATTTTAAAGCAAAATATTCATAGGAGTCAAAACCTGGATATGTTGTCATCAACACAAGGGTGTTTAGTCTAAATAATGAAGGCTGCAACATAGACAACGATTAAAAAAATAGCAAGAGTGAAGCAACAGTAATAAAGGTCAAAGGAGACACAAATTCAGCAAAGAAAACGTCAAAACGATCAAAATGGTAAACAGGACTGCAGTTCTCTTTAACTTTGTTCCCTAAGGCTGGTGGAATTCAAGGTACAGTATAAGCATCTCTCTTGCATTTTCTACTCAAGAAAATATCACCCTGACCTTTGAGTAATGTACTCTTCACTACTGGCACACTAGAAAAGGTTCACCATAGCTGGTTTCTTGCTGATGATAAAGAAAAAGAAGGAGAGTCATCCTGATGCCATGCACTCATTGGATGGTGATTTTTCTTAATTTGCATGCATTGAGAAGTGTCAGTTAACAGGACTCATTAGTAATTGTTTAAGTACACTTGTGTTACTTGAATTTTGGGATTATTTTATTATTGTATGTTTAATACAGAGACCTTAATGTATTTTAAATAAGTATAACTTATGGAGTTATTTGGTTAATTAAGGAGAAAAACAACTGCAGTGACCATAACTGGAACATACCATTGTAGCTTGTGGTTTAAATCTGCATATCACAGGAATGAAGCGAATGTGCAAAATCTATCCAGACAATAAGAAAGATCGAGAAGACACCACAGAAATGAAGAATGAAACCATCCCGTTTGATCCTGCCCTAAGCTCTCTGGTGCCCGGAGCTGCTAAAATGCCAACAGCAAAAAAGTGTGATTTGGACTTGCAGATGAAGGAAACTTTGTCTATCATAGGGCAACCTTTCTTACAGAAATTGCATAGGAAATGATGAAGGTTCTTTTCTACGGTGGCTCAGAATGAAAAAGAAGTGCAAAATGAACAGTATTAATTTAACAATAAGAAGTATGTTCAGGGAAAAAGCAAGAAGTGACAGCCTGAAATGAACATTAAAAATCCAGACAGTGAAATTAAGAATATAAAGTGAGATGGTAAAATGAACTGAAAGTGAGTGTATGAAATAAACACTTAAAGTGGAGACAGGGACGTGTGGTCAGGGGAGGCTCATCATGAAATGTAAAAAAAACTTAGAATGATAACATAAAATAAATGTGTTCACTGGTCTGTGCTATAAATTTGCTTTCTGTATGATTCCAATAATTTTGATCATTTTTATCGTCAAAATTGCTGAATTTGTGCATTTCCTGTTCAAATACAGAGGAGAAACGCGAGGTGTGGCAGCAACACGCCTCACTTCACCTCACTTTGGACTGTGCTCTCCCTCACACACTGGGCTGATGCCTGCAATTGGTGTGTGCCAGTTGCTGTCTCTCAGTATGTCACCAATAAAATGTTTGAAGACACGTTTATTATAAACCCTGACTTTCTACTTTCTTTTTTTAATATCTTTAATGAATGTGTGTGACATATTTAGTCTTGCTGATCGGACATAAAACCGCAGTGAAAAGGTACAAGGTGAGGCAGATAGTACCGTGCCGCCTGAAGGGGGCGTATGTGAGCCCAGCAGGTGTTCGTTGGTGTTGTTCTTCTACGCAGAGGCGCCAATAAGTTAGTGATATCAAAAAGCTAAGTGCACTGCAGTGGTCCGTTTATTTTTTTCTTCCAACTGACTCACAAAATGGAAGATTAAGATTTTTTAAAACTAAAGGAAAAATGGGGGGACTTTTACAAGAAAGTGATGGAGATTTTCATGGAGAAGGATAGGCGCTTGGACTTAATTTACAAATAAACTTAATTTTGACCTTAAATAAAATATTCTTTTGTTTTTCTTGTTATCCTTTCGTTGAACAGTCTGTATTAAAATTGATTAAAACATCAGAATTAAAAGCTTTTAAACACAACTAAATGTTTTGATTAAGGTCAAAGCTGAAATCCTTTTTTTTGTACACCACTCTATACTTTCTCTTGTATCGAATGAGTCTGAATTGTGAAATTGTAACGACAAATTTAGAGCACATGGAGGGTGCAGAGCAAATGTGCTCTCTCCACTCTCTCTCATCGCTATAAATGTAAAGTTCTTTCTTAGCCGAATACATACCTTACCTATGTGTGTGTAAAGAATGCTGATGAGATATGAAACATAACCAGTAGTCAATATGCATGCTGCCAGTTATTTAGTGAATAAGCTCTTTTGGGTTCAAATACAGTGCATCTGGAAAGTATTCACAGCGCATCACTTTTTCCACATTTTGTTATGTTACAGCCTTATTCCAAAATGAATTAAATTAATTTATTTCCCCAGAATTCTACACACAACACCCCATAATGACGTGAAAAAAGTTTACTTGAGGTTTTTGCAAATTTATTAAAAATAAAAAAAACCCGAGAAATCACATGTTCAATTGGATTCAAGTCTGGGCTCTGGCTGGGCCATTCAAGGACATTCACAGAGTTGTCCTGAAGCCACTCCTTTGATATCTTGGCTGTGTGCTTAGGGCCGTTGTCCTGCTGAAAGATGAACCGTCGCCCCAGTCTGAGGTCAAGAGTGCTCTGGAGCAGGTTTTCATCCAGGATGTCTCTGTACATTGCTACAGTCACCTTTCCCTTTATCCTGACTAGTCTCCCAGTTCCTGTTGCTGAAAAACATCCCCACAGCATGATGCTGCCACCACCATGCTTCACTGTAGGGATGGTATTAGCCTGGTGATGAGCGGTGCCTTGTTTCCTCCAAACGTGACGCCTGGCATTCACACCAAAGAGTTCAATCTTTGTCTCATCAGACCAGAGAAGTTTGTTTCTCATGGTCTGAAAGTCCTTCAGGTGTCTTTTGGCAAACTCCAGATGGGCTGCCTGTGCCTTTTACTAAGGAGTGGCTTCTGTCTGGCCACTCTACCATACAGGCCTGATTGGTGGATTGCTACAGAGATGGTTGTCCTTCTGGAAGGTCCTCCTCTCTCCACAGAGGACCTCTGGAGCTCTGACAGAGTGACCATCAGGTTCTTGGTCACCTCCCTGACTAAGGCCCTTCTCCCCCGATCACTCAGTTTAGATGGCCGGCCAGCTCTAGGAAGAGTCCTGGTGGTTTCGAACTTCTTCCACTTACGGATGATGGAGGCCACTGTGCTCATTGGGACCTTCAAAGCAACAGAAATTTTTCTGTAACCTTACCCAGATTTGTGCCTCGAGACAATTCCTTTGACTTCATGCTTGGATTGTGGACCTGGTGGACCTTTTATAGACAGGTGTGTGCCTTTCCAAATCATGTCCAATCAACTGAATTTACCACAGGTGGACTCCAATTAAGCTGCAGAAACATCTCAAGGATGATCAGGGGAAACAGGATGCACCTGAGCTCAATTTGGAGCTTCATGGCAAAGGCTGTGAATACTTATGTACATGTGCTTTCTCAGTTTTTTTATTTTTAATACATTTGCAAAAACCTCAAGTAAACTTTTTCACATTGTCATTATGGGGTGTTGTGTGTAGAATTCTGAGGAAAAAAATGAATTTAATCCATTTTGGAATAAGGCTGTAACATAACAAAATGTGTAAAAAGTGATGCGCTGTGAATACTTTCTGGATGCACTGTATTTGTAAATCAGACTCTGAAGGAGTCTGTGCCGCACCTGCCATAAACCTCACCGCACCTCACTGAGTGGAGAGTGTGGAATGAACAAAATGTGAAACTAACGTTAAGGAGAATAAAAGTGAGAGCGTATAATGAAGAAAAAGCCAGTCATTTTCTAACCCATGTGGTGCCAAAGAGGGTTGCGGGAGCCTTCCAGGATGCGAACCCTGGGCTCCTTAATGCGAGGCAGCAGCACTAGTGCTGCGCCAGTGTGCCGCCCTCACAATCTGTGAATATGTGAAATTAACAGTAAAAACTGAGAGCTTGAAATAAACACATTAAGGAATGTGTATGGATTATTTCATTTGAAAACAACAGCATAAACTCATCATTAAAAAATGACAACTTGAATTCATATGCCCTTTGCAGGAATCTCCTGCTGCATGATGCGTAAAACCAGCTTATTCATGGGAAAGCGCCTACTCAAATTGTAATGCTAAGTCGGAATTCACAAAAGTTTTCCGTAAGAAAACTTGCCATTAGTTACGCAGTGTTTTCGAGTGTGTGCAAGTCTGAGGGCTAGTTTTTTTAACACTGGCATTTTAGCACCTCCTAGCAGTGGAGCAGTAAAGTGAATAGAAAATCTCATTTCATTGCATACTTCTGTGTTGGTTGCCTCACACTCAGGATCAAACTACACGACTGAAACCCCAGCCCAGGAATCACCTGTACGAAGAGTATACTGAAATAAGTGAACACTTTTATTGTGTTTTTGTGTCGTTTATTTGATCTATTGATTAATGTGTAAAAAGTACAATAACGCACAAGATGTTCTGTCCACCTGGCAGCTCAGGTGGATGGTGCAAATCCTGCACCTGGTCGCTGTGTTGCTTTTAAAGTAATTTGGTAATCTGTGATAGAATTAATAACTTGTCATTACAATTACTGTTCATATGTACTGTCAACCACACAATTACTTTGTCATTTGAAATGTCTTATTCTATGATAATTCTGGGTTTTTCTTTCACTAACAATTGTATGATTGCGCCTGGTTAGCTAATGAGATCTGAGCCTTGTACCATAATCAGAGATTGGTTAGTTAAAGTTGATTTGCTTATATTGTGTTGTCTCATGGCTTTGAATAGAGACGCCTATGAAATTATCATTTGTAAGACCGTTTAAGTTATATCTCAGTTTATGAACTAAATATGGCTTAAAAAAATCAACCTCGCTATACACAAAGTAAAAACTGGTCATATAACAAGTGTGGAGTAACGGTCAAGGCTTTGGATGATGCCTTTAATAAAATTACACTGCTTCCACAGTGGTCTAACTGCCTGACTTGTGGCTGGGTATCCACAAGAAATGAAATGTTGACTACAATGAAGCATCACTTCCTGGCTCTCAGCGCTCATCTCGGTGGTCATAGCATTGCAGTTGATGTCTGCAACCAGACCCAGCTCCTCAGTTTTGTTTTAATTCTCACCTTTGCTGCAACCTCCAGAGGGTCCAGAATGTGACCCATAACTAAGCTTGCATTTTTAATCAGCTAATTAAATAAATTAGTAATAATTAGCTTTAAATATTCATTAATTCAACTGGTCATCCATTTTTGGAATTAACTTTCACCATTAAAAATCTATAGAGACGCCTAGCAGAATGAAGTTCATGATGGGAAAAACTAACTCCTTTTTCTAAAGTGCTTTTAACTGAATGAAATTTTCAACATCCTGAATCTGTGAAGGAACATGCATTTGATGGCTTATGTACGCTAAGAGAAATTGATGTATGCATCTGAAAAAAGAAATAAGCAAGTAAGAATTTACCCATGCAAAATATGTGAACTTCTTTATTCAGCAAGCAGTGACACAAACTTTAACATCTGTGACAGCAACCAAATGTTTCTGATAGTTGGATCAGTTTCTCAAATCTGAATGTACGTCCCATTCTTTCTTAATAAACGTCTCCAATTGCTCCTGATTTCATGTTTCACTCGTATGAGCAGGCTAATTCAAATCTTGCCAAGGCACTGTGCTACAACGTTGGCTGGTCCATTCTAAAACAAGACATGTCCTTCTTGTTCATTCCTTAGCAGAGGTGGGTAGAGTAGCCAAAAATTGTACTCAAGTAAGAGTAGCGTTACTTCAAAATAATATCACTCAAGCAGAAGTAAAAAGTAGTCATCCAAAAAATTACTTAAGTAAGAGTAAAAAAGTATTTGGTGAAAAGACTACGCAAGTACTGAGTAACTGATCATAATAAGTTATTTATTTGTTTAGAAATGTTGTAATAAGACAGACAAAAATATAAAATAATGTGCAAATTCTGCTATTTCCAAATAAAATAAAAAATAAGTAAAAATAAATAACATCTTTACAAAATAAAGATGCACAAATACCACAAAGTTCCAAATCTCAGTTTTTCACAACAAAGCATTTGAAGCCAATACCTACAGTAGGTAACATGTATGTTTGAACAGTGCAAACAGTGAAAAGACATCCTGTACACTGACTGTATAATACTACATATTCACTTGCCCTCCAAATAGCACAGCTGATAGAAAATAACATTAGAACAAGGCAGCTTGTGCACATGGAAGAAGTCTCACTTCACCTTGACTGTCTGTGTCTGTGCATTTTAGTTAAAACGTGCTCGTTCTTCACTCAGTGAAGTGATGGTTAAGCTTCAGCAGGAGTTGGCGCTCATTTTTCATGTATTCTTTCTTTCCCTGTCTGCTGTCTGTGAGGAGTTTGTGTGTGGTCATGTGACTGCATGGCTACATCTGACTTGTGAAACGGCATCTTGTGATTATTGTTGCTACGTTTGATTGGTGAAACAGTCATGCAGTAGATCCACTGGCGGCTTCTTCTCTGGCAAAAATATAGCGTATCTAATGGAAAAAAAGTAACGATTTTAGTGTTGCCCAATGTAGCAGAGTAAGAGTAGAGTTTCTTCTTCACAAATGTACTCAAGTAAAAGTAAAAAGTATGGTGCAGTAAACCTGCTCTTAGAAGTACAATTATTAAAAAAAGTTACTCAAGTAAATGTAACAGAGTAAATGTAACTCGTTGCTACCCACCTCTGCTCCTTAGCTAGTTTGCTGGAATGTATACTGGAGAGTCTGTTTTTTAGATAAACTGACAACCTTAACGTCTGACATATTCTTTCTTAATATTTTTGGTGCAGCTGTGAATTTTTGGGTCTCTCATTCATGACAAATCATACAAGACTATGGTCAGAAGAGCAACAGCACACTATGGTAATTCTACACCCCTGCTGGACAGTATTGCTAAGGTTATTTTCTTGGTTAGATGTGGTAGTTTTGTTGCTGAACATGACAGTTTATTAAAGGTCAAGTTTAGAAACTCCGCTATCTAAACAATATGCCTGTAAAATGCAATGGATGGCATACTCTGTGCACAGCATAGTTTTAACATGAACAGGGTGTTGAGTATGACAGGCTCACCTAAATTTGTTCCAAAATAACTAAGTCCAATGTCCTACTCTCCGCCACCCTACTTAATAAGTGTGTCTGTGGTTCTCTGTGTGAAGAAAAACTTTCTAACGTTTGTTTGAAATTTTCAAATTATTCCATCTGTGTCCTGTGATCTTTTTGAAGAACTCAATTTAAAATAACTGTGTGGATCCACTCTGTTATTCTATCCCTTCTGTTCATAATTCTGAACAATTCAACCATGTCACCTCTTAATCTCCATTTACTCAAACTGAAATATTCAGCTTCCTCAGGCTGTTTTCAAAGCTCATACCCTGTATTCCCAATATCAGCCTAGTTGCTCTTCTCTGCACTTTTTGTAATATGGACACTGCACACAGTACTTCGGATGAGATCTCACTAGTAAGCTATATAACTTGACTTTAAACTATGCATCATGCAATACAACCTAACATCCCATTAGCCTACCTGATCGCTTCTGTCCACTGTCCGGATGTGGACAGTGAAGAGACCACTGCAACTCATAGGTCTTTGTCATAAGGGGTACTTTTAAGTTTCCAAACTCCCGTTTGTGTATTCAAATCTAACATTTTTACTTCCTTTGTAATATTTTAAATTAAGTGACATTTATTTTTCCACAAATCATTCTTAGAGTGAATTTTGTCCAGGACCATCTGCAGTGATTCAGTTCATTCTAGATCATCTAACATTCCACGTAGTTTGGTATCAGCTGCAAACTTACCAGGCTACTCTTATGAAGACCAAAGTATAAAGTGTAGTGCCCCACCAACTGATTCCTGAGGGACACCAATTTAACATCATTCACGGAAAACATTCTTTGTATCATACCCTTTTGCTTCAGGACCTTCTCAAAAGCCTTTTGAAAATCCACATGTTGATGTATGGACACTGGCACTGACTGCATCAACATAGGTTGGTAGATCCTTTTATGTGATCCTACAATACTGTTTGAATTTCCTTCTTGCTGTATCGGATAAATTTCAAGGATGTTGGCTTCAGGATGAAGTATTGTGATCTTAACTGTTCTCTGTTTTTGAACTATTTTTCTTAAAGGAGATGGAATTCCAAAAAGGTTTGATGTGTTTTAGAACAGTCTTTCTGTTTTTTTTTTTTTTTCTTTTACATTGAGACATGGTGTATTATACCAACCTGTTTTGGGAAGACGGCAGAAGGCTTTTCAGACTTCGTCTTACTGGTTGCATCTTTGACTAGTTACATAGATGTCCAGTTATTTTATCACCTACATTTGCCTAATTCATCAAATAACCTGACCAATCTTTGCATACATTAACTTTTGCATAAGCCAATTATTATTAACCATTAACGGTGCCCTGCACGTTACACTTGACTTGAGCATTCATAGTTTTCATCCTCTTTCTCTGTATGTTTAGCATTCGTTTCCTCAGAGGTTGATGCGCTTGCTGCTTCCTGAGCAGCTCTTCTTTTCTCCACCCTAGCGGCCCGCTGCTTCTCTTCTTTCTTCAGCATCTTTTTGCGTTAAAACTGATTAAGTCAGTGTTTGTGTTGCAATGATTTAGTATTTTTTCTTTCATTTTTCACTTAAGTTGGCACTTAAATCTTCAATCTGCCTCAAGAATGATTTAAGATATGAAGAGGTAGGGGAAATGACGGCAAAGGTGGTAGGGAATGAGAAAGGCGCCTGTACGCATACACCGCATGGCCACACTGCTGGCTGCTGCAGAGAGTTGATTCTGCAATAAAATAAAATAAAAATAAAAAGAGGAAAAACCTTGGAGGTCAATCATCATGCGAAAGCGGATAGTAGATGTCACATAGTATATGTGTACCAGATTTCAGGTCAATAGGTCAAACGGTTTGCGAGCTACAGGTGATCTAAAATCCTGGACAGACAAACGAACAGCCACGGTAGCGTATTATATATAAAGACTAGATATAAGCCATCACAGGCCCCACTCATGCAAGACAGCATAGGGCTAATTTGAAGAATAAGTAAGTCAAATTTTTTTCTTCACAAATGTGATATATGAATTTGCCCTGCATAATTGTGTTTTAAAGTTAAGCACTCTCTATAAATAAAAAAAAAATATTTTGCCCACTCTGGTGCTTTACAGTGGAGGGTATGCAGCACGGAGGAAAAGCTTAAAGAGCCTTAACCAAATATGTCCAATTTTCAAGCCAAGAGAGCTGTTGAATATTGATCTGTGCCTTCCGTGTTTCTGACACATATTTATGAGACCAAAAGGGATCTGGAAATACTCATTTCATCACATATTCCTGGTACTATTTTTATCATGGTAAGGATACGTTTTCTGTTCACTTGTGCAAATTCTTCCTTAAATACTGAATTAAATCAAAACAAGACCAGCCACATGGCACAAAATGTTTACTGTGGTTTGGTTTGTTGGGTGGAAACCAAAAGAGTTTTGCACAGGAAGACTAAGTGCTTAGCTATCATGCATGGCTAATCTTCTTTTAAAATGGCCGAATCTGATAATGCTTTATTGTTTAAAAATGACATGTGTAATCTGTTTTGAACATGTGTTTAATTGCAAGACATGGATCAACAAGTGTCTTGGCTTGAAACATAGACGCATTTGGTAAGTTTTTCCTCCATACCCCATAGAGTACAATGTAAAAGCCAGTGGGAGCAAGATATTTTTTTTATTTATATCAAGCAATTAATTTGATTTTTTGTGGCAAATGTATAAGACTTGAAAAATATCAAATTTATCCATACATCTCAGTGTTTGTCCTGTTTTGTCACATTACAATCTAGAATTAAAAAGGATTTTCATATGGATTTTAAGTAATGAACTTAAGAATACGGTCCAAATTGTTGCAGTGGAATGAGAATAAAATAATTTATATAAAAACTTTGTAACTTAATATATAAAACAATAAAAATTGAAATATTTTGAGTTTATATATATTCATCCCCTTTGCTTTGAAACCCCTAAATAAGATCTGATCTAACCAATTAACTTCAGAAGTCACATAATTAGTTGATTAGGGTCCCCCTGTGTGCAATCAAAGTGTCACATGGTGCCTGTACAAATAGACCAGTTCTGAAAGACCACTGACTTTGCAGCACCACTAAGAAAGCAACATGAAGACGAAGAAGCACTACAGACAGGTCAAAGACAAAGTTGTGGAGAAATGTTGATTAGACAACAGTTTGGTTATAAAAAAAGATTTCAAACTTTGAATATTCCTCAAAGCACCACTAAATCCATTATAACAAAATGCAAAAATAAGGTACAAACCTGACAAGAGATGGTTGCCGACTAAAACTCACAGACTGGGCAAGGAGGGCAGTATATCAGAGATGCAACAAAGTCCCCAAGGATAACACTGAAGGAGTTGCAAGAATCTGCAGTGGACATGGAGTATACGACCACTTTAAGCCGTATACTCCACTGAGAGGGCCTTTATGGAAAAGTGACCAGATAAAAAAGCCAGTACTTAAAAAAATTTAGAAAACATGTTTTGAGTTTGCCCAACAGCATGTGGTGGACTCCCCCGACACATGGAAAAATGTTCCCTGGTCAAATGAGACTAAAATTGAACTTTCTGACAATCATTGGAATTGCCATGTGTTGTGCAAATGCAACACTTCCCATCACTCTGGGACATTATTCCCACAGTGAATGGATTTTTTTAATCAGCAGGGGCATGAAAACTGGTTAAGATTGAAGGAGAGATGGATGGCACTCAATACTGGGCAATCTTGAGGAAAACCTGTTTCACTCTACCAGAGATTTGAGACTGGAACAAAGATTCACATTCCAGCAGGACAATGACCCAAAAATACTGTTAAAGCTACACCAGAGTGGTTTAAAGGGAAAACATTAAATGCCCCAGACCTCAGTCTAATTGAGAATCTGTGGCATGATTTCTGTACATCAATGCACCCCATCTAGTTTGAAGGAGTTGGAGCAGTTTTATCCTGAGAAACAGAAATCCCTCTGGCTAGATGTGCTAACAGAGACATTCCTCAAGAGACTTGCAGCTGGAACTGCAGCAAAAGGTGGCTCTACAAAGTACTGATTTTGGGGGTTGAACACCTATACACACTCATGATTTCTGCTTTTTTGTCTTAATTATTGTTTGTGGCCCAATATTTTGTACCTTCAAAGTAGTAGGCATGTTGTGTAAATCAAATTGAACCAAATGTGTATATTTATTATCATCTATTATTTATTTATGTCAAATTTATCTAACCACCCAAAAATCCATTTTAGTTACACGGTGGTATTGTGACACAACAGGGAAAACACAAGGTGGAGGAATACTTTTGCAAGGCACTATAATGGAAAACTAGTAACTTCTACAAAGACAATAACTTGAGGGAGAGATCTGAATCCATTTCATGGTCTTAGCTACCAATGCTAACCACTGTGCTGCTCATTATAAATATGTGATGTTAAAACACAACTTCTAATATAAAAATATGGAAAAATTAACTTTTCTCCAACAGAGATGGTTAAGTAAAAATTACTTTAAAAGTGTAGACACACAATTTATTATGTGTCAATTAAGAATACTCTTATAACAGTATACTTTGTATTCAAAATGTGCAAGCATATAATAATAATACATTTTATTTATATAGTGTCACTGTAATCTACACTAAATACTGGTCTAGGAAGTGATATAATTTCAATGGAGGTCTATTTTGCTGTTGTTTTACATGTAAAAGGCTGTGTGAAGAACAGGCAATGAAACAATATACATATTATAAGTTAGCTGAAAGTCTCATTCATGTTACTGTAGACTTACAGTAAATCCTATTTACTGTATGATAACAAGCATTTGCCATACTAACCTCAAACTAAAGGACCATGACATATCCTGTCCTTAAATTGTAAAGTTAAACAAAGAGAGGTTATACAAACCACAGTTTAACTTTTTCAGATTTTCAGTTGATCTGTCTTGCTTTAATTTCAGTTCTGGCATTTTTGTGCCATATACCTTAAGAATGTTAAATTATCAGCCTGGATAAAAAGCTGTAATAAGCCAAATTGCTTGCCCTTTAGTGAAACATTATGCATTAATAAATAAGAGTTTTTGTTATTTTTAATAGTTCCTAAATAGCCAGATTATGCTATGTTCATATTGTAGATATTATTGCTTATATATCTAGTTTGTCCCCAGTTCAACTAAATTGCTGCAGCCAGGTTTACAAAATTCAATTAATTCCTACGTAATAAGTTTATAATAATATTAACATTGTTTTTTTAAATACTAGGGGGCTGTGCCCCCTGCTCGCTTCACTCACCCACCCCCTGGTTTGGTTTACTGGATATACAATTTAAAGAGATTGTTATTTTCATGGGAATTGTTACATACTGTATGCATTTTTTCACTTTTACTTTAAAACTTTTGTAAAAACAATACTGTACTTGTCCTTTATTTCCAGCCCTGGGCGTGGTTAAATCTCTTTCTCGCAGGACGTATAATGCTGATCGCGTTGTGAAAGGGGTGGCGGTTGAACGCATGCTAAGGAGAAGCGGTTGGATCATCTGTTGGCTTGTTGCTGCTGGTGAGCTGCGTATTCTGCTTGTTACACTGAGAGTAAATCATTTAAAAACCTGTACAGCAGCTGCACTTTTACCATTTCGCATCTCTGCCGCTCACGATGTGTGTGTGTGTGTGTGTGTGTGTATGTGTGTGTGTGTGGGGGGGGGGGGGATTGGCTGAATGCATTCTATGGAGAAGCGGTCGGATCATCTGCTGGCTTGCAGCTGCTGGTGAGGTGTGTGTTCTGCTTGTCGTTGTTTTAAGAGCTGGGAGCACATGAAGCGTGTCTGCCAAAAGCATTCCAACAACTGCTAGGTTAGATGTCCGTGAACTTGTTTAAATGTCGTCTCACTGCCTTGTCTCACGTGATGTTAAAGTGTCTCTCACGGGACATCAAATTATCTTCTGAAAAGATCACATCTCATCTCCCTAGTCTCCCTTCCAAGATTTTTTTTATAATGGAGAGATTCCAAGATTTTGTTTTTTATAATAGAGAGATTATAGACACAAGGTTTATAACAAAACATTCTCTTACTTGCTCACAATTCAGATTTACAAGGGGTTGGAGCCTATGCTGGATCAGCAGCTTTAAATGGGGTGCCAGTCTATTGCAGGTCCATCTCACACACATGAATAATTTACAAATGCATATCAGTCTAACATGCAGATCTTTGGGATGTGGGGGGAAAACCAGTGGAGAAAAGGAGGGAATGATCAGATTCTACGGACAGCTACCGAGTTTGGAATCAAACCTAGGTTGCTGGATCCACAAAGCAGGAGCAATAGCACTGCAGCATCTTGACATTCACAAATAATTAATGTAAATAAATAGTGATTGAACCCAATTACATAATAGAACTGACACTAGTAACATTGAATGTATTTGGTCTGAAAGGCACAGCATTGCGTATCACTTTTTAGTTAAGAACCTAGGCCTAAGTAAGGACCAAAACCAGTACAGAGGTAGACATTCTGAGGTACAGATGTCTACAGACTAATTCAGTGTCAATTTAGAGGTGCTACATTAACCTAAGATATATGTCTTTGGAATATGAGTGCATTACTCATTAGCCAGACAAGGAATATACAAAATCCATACTTACAGTAAATGGGGCCAGGCCCCCTGAGGATATGTGAAAGCAGTGGTAACCAATCATATGCTATGTAAACCTTCATTTTCATGTTTTTGAACTAAGACTTTAAATTTAAGTACCAAATCATGCACAAGCTAAAAGATAATCTAGAGAAGACATTGGTCTTTAATGTTGAATGAAATGGAGAGAACTAAAATATTGTCATGATCCCAATATTGACAACTTTTCTACAATTTACAAATCCCAGTTTTCTTATTTTGTGTAGACATCAGGATTAATGTTAACAGACTTGACCAAGCACACTGATGCCAGTAGTGTGCAGCTTTAGTAAATATTTATGCACATTTTAAGAATGATCTTTCTGCAGTATGCTTTTATGTGGAAATATTCAGAGAAAGTGGTACTCATAGATGAAATGAAAAAAAAAAACTGTATGTGTACATAATTATGTCCATTAATTTTTATATTCCGTTTTTATCTAAAAGGTCCCTGACCATTTTCTCTAAACAAAAAATGTGTTCATCCATTTCCTGTGGTGAAAGATTTCTAATTGAATTCGCCAATTCAAACAAGTATTCTGTGTTTCGCCCACTTGGTCCAACAGAATTGTAAATCTGTTCAGCGATAACTTCCAAAGGTGCAGGGCCAAGGTAATTTGGGTTTTCATGGGTTCCTATGTATAGAAGTGTATCGAAAGGTTCAAGTGAAGGATCCTTAGGGTAAAATGTGGTGGTTGCAGTCCTGTATCCTCCTTTTTCTCGAAAATCAAGTTGCTCCTTCACTTCTTTCTCTCGTCCAGCTGGAAGTTTATAAGCAACACCCCAGACACAGCCCTGAAAAACAACATTGTATTTTTTAAACCTTGTATTAAATTCTCTCTTATCAAAAAAAAAAGGAAAAAAAAGATATTTAGATTGTAAAACAAAAAAAATATCTTTATCTATTTTAAACAAAGAAAACAGAATTAGTTTAATAATTGGATATTTTAATACAGTGATAATACTGTTCATAAGCATACATGCATGAATTAATAATTTAATTATTTGATTGGGCACTATAAAGCTAATAATAACACAAATCACTAAAATACACTGTCTAGACAAAAAAAAGTCTCCATCTGGATTTAACTAAGCAAAGGTAAGAGCCTTCCATTGGATGAGTACTGCAGTGATTAATATGTTTCAGGTGCAACAAGTTATTTAAAGATAACTGATGCAGTAAGTAGCTTTTTATTTCTTAAACAACCATGCTGGAAGACATACCCTGTGGTCACAGAAAAGATGTTACACTGTTTCAGAAGGGTCAAATTATTGGCCCTCATCAAGCAGAGAAAACAACTAAGGAGATTGCTGAAACTGCTAAAATTGGGTTGAAAACTGTTCAACGCATTATTAAAACCTGTAAGGATAGCGATTAACCATCATCTTCAAAGAAGAAATACAGTATGGTTGGGAAAAAAAACTTGAATGATCATGATCAGAGATCAATTAAACATTTGGTGAAATCAAATTGTAAAAAATCAACAACAGAACTCATGGGCATGTTTAATAGTGAAAGTAAGAGTATTACCACACACACAAAGTGAAGAGAACTCAAGGTATTAAAACCAAACAGCTGTGTAGTCTTAAGAAAACCACTTATCAGTGAGGCTAATCAGGACAACAGGCTTCAGTTTGTAAGGCAGCATAAAGATTGGACTCTGGTGCAATAGAGAAAGGTGATGTGGTCTGATGAGTCCAGATTTACCTTGTTCCAGAGTGATAGGCACATCAAGGTGAGAACAGAGGTGGATGAAGTGATGCATCCGTCATGCCTATTGGCTACCATACAAGCCTGTGTGGGCAGTGTTATGATCTGGGGTTCCTTCAGTTGGGCAGGTCTAGGGTCGGCAAGGTTATGTGCCAAAAAATCAGGTGAGCTGACTACCAGAATATACTGAATAATCAGGTTTTTCCATCAATGGATTTTTTTTCCCTGATGGCATGAGCATATTCCAAGATGGCAATGCCAGGATTCATAAGGCCCAAATTGTGAAAGAGTGGTTCACTGTACATGAGACATCATTTTCACATATTATTGGCCACCACAGAGTACAGACCTTAACCCCATTGAGGATCTTTGGGATGTGGAGTCCAAACCTTAACCCCACTGAGGATCTTTGGGATGTGCTGCTGGAGAACTGGTCTAACTCTCCCATCATTAATACAAGATCTTGGAAAAAAAATTATGCAGCTTTGGACAGAAATGTTGTGATTTTGTATAAGCGTATCAAAACAATGCCACTGTGAATGTGTGAAGTAATCAAAGCTAAAGGTGGCCCAACAAAATACTAGAGTGTGTGACTTTTTTTTTGGTCAGTCAATATATATGAAGTAAATGTAACATTTAGTTAACTTTTAATAGAAATATCGTGTTATTAAGAATTACTCATAATCGCTTCATTTTTGTTGTCCAGCCCCTCCTGAATCACCAGTACAAGAAATATGATATACCATTCGATGCATCTGGATGTTGTTATGCAAGATGTCAAACTTTTTGGGCTCTCCCTTTTTTTGGCCTTTTAGACCTGGCAAAAATCTAATTTTTAGTCAATTTTCAGACCATAGTTTGTGCAGGAAATTACAAGCTGGGCAGCACGATGGCACAGTGGTAGTGCTGCTGTCTTGCAGTTAGGAGATCCGGGTTCGCTTCCCGGGTCCGCCCTGCATGGAGTTTGTATGTTCTCCCCATGTCTATGTGGGTTTCCTCCCAAAGTCCAAAGACATGCAGATTAGGTGCATTGGTGATTCGAAATTGTCCCTAGTGTGTGCATGTGTGTGTGTGAGCGCACTGTGGTGGGCTGGTGCCCTGCCTGGGGTTTGTGTCCTGTGTTGGCTGGGATTGGCTCCAGCAGACCCCCGTGACCCTGTAGTTAGGATATAGCGGGTTGGATAATGGATGGATGGAAATTACAAGCTTATGATAAAAAGTAAACGACTAGGTGTTTTCAGTAAATATGATAAGAATGACTTGAACCTATGCATGCTACATTCAATCCTTAATGGTATAAGAGGGGTCAAAGTTACTCCTTTCACAAAACTGAAAAAATGGGTATCGGTAATATAGGTATGTGGAGTGACATTCTATTCTTTTCTTAGGTTACAGACCATGAATATGATAATATTTTTTATATTTTATCCTTTGCTAGGGATCTAGCTCTCTAGGGACCTCAATCAGAGGGTAAAAAAATGACACATTTCTATTAAAGTTAAGAATGTTTAGATTTTAAACATTTCAATTGAAGCAGACAGTTTAATATGTCAATATTTCAATACATTGCATGGCAGAAGGCAAATCAGAATCTATCAGGTATGAGTTATATTGGGCATGGCCAATGGGAGGAATCTCTGGACAGGACCCAGGGCATCTCAGATTTCCACAACAGAGTCTGGATTTGTAAACTGCTTGATTAGATTGGAGTTTAAAAAATGAATTCAGTGAATGTAACAGGTTGTAAATATCAAAATTATTTCAAAATCCATATTGAAATACTCACTTGAAAATCTTCAACAAGTGTAACAACCCGTCCAGGCTTAAAAAAAAATAAAAAAATAGAATTAATATATAAAAAAGTAAGTTGCAAATGAAACAAAATTTAGAATTGGGTATTGTTGCTGTCATAACATACATACAAATTTTCTAAATGTCAGGTATTAAAAACATTCAAACCAATCTAAGGCTATAAAGAAGAAAATGCAAAGTTTCTTAGAAAATGACATGCAAGTCCTCCTTTGTTATTTTCTTATATAATATGCTACCGTGGCAGTCCATTTGTCTGTCCAGGAATTTAAATCACCTGTAGCTCACATACCGTATGACCTATAGACCTGAAATTTGGTGCACATATACTACGTGAAGTCTACTACCCACTTCCAGGGTGACAATTGACCTCCATGGTTATTACTCTTTTTATTTTTATTTTATTCTATTGTAGAATTAACTCTTGGCAGCAGCTAGCAGGGCGGCTGTGCAGCGCATGCGTATGGGTGCCGTTCCCATTCCTACCACCTTCGCCACCACTTCCCCTACCTCTTCATATCATAAATCATTCTTGAGGCAGACTGAAGACTTAAGTGCCAGCTTAAGTGAAACATTAAGGAAAACGTACTAAGTAATTGCAACACAAACATTGACTTAATAATCAGTTTTAACGCAAAAAGATGTTGACGAAAGAAGAGAAGAAGCAGGCCGCTAGGGTAGAGAAAAGAAGAGCTGCTCAGGAAGCAGCAAGCGCATCAACCTCTGAGCAAACAAATGCTAAATATACAGAAGAAAAGTATGAAAACTATAAATGCTCAAGTAAAGTGTATTCACTGCACGTTATCATGCATCATATTACCATTAAAAATGCACAGTTTATGCTATCTGCATTTTGTTTGTGTAAGCACTTTTCTTCTAGCTCATTTTTTATTCAAAGGTTTTTAAATTATCCAAATTTCATGCTGAATACTCTCCTTGCACTAAGCTAAATATGAAATAGAGGTGAAATTCAAAATTGTATCACTAAATACAATGCATTCCTTTTATTACTCGTGAAAAGTGCATACAAGCAGCCTGATGGTGCAGTTAATAGTACTGCTTCTTCACAACTGCTAGGACCTGGCTTTGATTGCTGGGCCAGTCACCCCCTGTGAAAATCTGGCACATTACTCTGTTGTTTGCATGTGTTTTGATAATGGACAGCAGTTTTTTCCATTATCCCAGAGATAAATGTGATGAATTGGTAACTTGATGCTGGTTTTCAATGAAAAGACATGGGAAGCACAGGGGTGGAATGATCAGCATTGCTGTCTCACAGCTATATACTCCTGGGTTTAAATCCTGGTTTGGGACATTACCTGAGTGGAGTCCACAATTTGTTCTTTTTGTCGGTGTGGATTTCCCATTAGGTGTGTTTATCACATTAAATAGCAACTTGGCTCAGTGTGAATAAACAGGGTTTCATAGCTTGCAGTGGACTGGAGAAATGTCCATGGCTGGTTACCATCTGCAACTCCTAACTCAATAAGTGGGACAGAAAATGGACTGATAGACAGGTAAATGGATAAGAATATCTAACATACACTGGACTGAAATCTTATGCAGGGTTGGTTCCTGCTTTGCATTGTACTGCCATGATGGGTTTTAGGATTGTGTAGCAGTAAAGCAAAATCAGAAAATAGTTGGACAAGGGAATGATTAGTTGAGTATAATTGATACATTTGTATACAAAAATTGCAATTTAAAACATTCACAATGCTTTTCAAAATTTAAATAAGAATTTATGTCTATCCAGTTATTAAAAATAAAGTATTAAAAATAATAGCATGCAGGGCAAGGTCGTAAATGATTTCAAATAGTACGGCAAGGATGATCAAATAACAGGGGCCAAGAGGGCAGACTTAAGCAGCTTATGCTGTTCTCAGTGAAGATAGAAGTGTACAAGAACTATTTTAACACTATGCATGTGCAGAAGGATTACTGGTAAACATTAGAGCAGATAAGAACATTCATATATTTATTTAACCAAATGGAGCTGGGGTGGATGTGTGAAAAGCTTCATTTTCATTTTAAAATGTCCTAATACACTTTAGCAACAATAGCTGAACTATCTTTTAAACAAACTTATAAAAAAGATGGCTTATAGATAGATAGATAGATAGATAGATAGATAGATAGATAGATAGATAGATAGATAGATAGATAGATAGATAGATAGATAGATAGATAGATAGATAGATAGATAGATAGAACAAAAACATTGTGCATAGATAGATGATACTTTTTTGTCCCCAAGGGGAAATTAATGTTTTACAGAAGCTTAGAAAAATGATCTATATTATAAAATCAAACAACAACCCCACAAAACCTACATAAGAATTTCTAGCTTGGACAATAGAGAACAACAATAGAGTTGTAGGGGATAGTAAGATGATCAGACCTGATCAGAATGTACCACAGCTTTACCTGTAAATTTAAAGGCATTAGCATTTGAATAAAGCAAGTCCAGCTTATAGTGTGCACGAATAGAACATTGGTTATTTCCTTCTTTGAAGTTACCAGTATTTAGAATGATTAATCCATTAAAGTTACTGGTAAATGACTGAGTTTTTTTCTGTTGACTAAGCCAGGATGATGCAGCTGATCTTGCTTAGCAGTAACATGGATGTATTCAGTCTGCATTTCTATGTCTCAATCACACATTTAAATTGTACTATGCTGCCCTTTTCACCATTGCTCATTCACATATATCTCCAATCCCCTTCCTGCTTTTTCTGATGAAAAACATCTAGCATTAAACTAGCCTCTGAAGTAAGAGGTTTAAGCCAGTTCTCTACAGTACCCAAAATGTTATAGTACCCATACTTGCTATGAGATATAGTGATTCATACAACTTATGTAAAAGCAACAACATATTTCTTATAATATATTAAGGTATTATTTCTTTAAATGTACATAGACTATGGCAGCAATAATCTGGAACATGGTAAATATACCTATTTACATTTTTGCAACCATACTGAAGAAGACAGTCTGCAGGATGGTGCTATGTTTGGGCAGTATGGGCTTATCCAAAATCATTTGTATATTGCTGAAGATGAATCTTTACAGAAAAAATGCTACAATAAGCCTTTTCACAAAACTGAAAAAATGGGTATGTTAACATTCTATTATATTCTCAGGTTGCAGATCATGAATATGATATTTTTGATATTGTATCCTTTACTAGGGATCTAACTCTCTAGGGAGCTTAATCAGAGGGTACAAAATGACACATTTCTATTACAGTTAAGAATATTTAGACTTTAAACATTTTAACTGAAGCAGATATTTTAATATTTCAATATTTCTATATATAAAAACAAATTGTAGGGGAGAGCTCTCTCCCCCTCTTTTGGTGGTCAAGAGTCTTGTCTAAAAGACTTAGTTTACTGTTTATAAAAATTAATGTAATCAATGTAATTGTCGTAGGTTTATTTTAGTATTGAGATTGAATTTGATGATTGTAAAGAGTTTAATTTAGAATTGTAAATGTCCTGTATGAAAAATGCTAATTTTTAGGATGTAAGGATCTCTTTGTAAATGACGTTTGCAGTTCTGCCCTCGGGCTGTAAAATGACCAAGCTGTCTGCTGAGCTTACTCTTGAGCATGCAACATACAGTTGGCCATGTGAGAAGCAATCTTGTGTCAAGTCAATATGACCTTTTTTAGAATCTGGCCCTGTGACTTATTTATTGTCAAAGTGATGCAGACCCTTACTGGAAATTGGAAGCATTTGAATTGGAATGGGAGGTCAGAGGGTATGAGTGGGATGGCGAGGAATAACTACAGTCTCCCCTGGGCCAGTTCTAGTGAAGACAGTTGCCTCAATGAGGTTCTTGTGCAGAGAATTGATCTGAAGCCTGGTGCTGTTACAAAGTTTTGGTGGTTGTAAGTTTCATAGTAACATAAGTGGTGTCCCGACCTTAAAAAGTAGAGTATGTGGAGGCATGCTTGGAGGATTAAGAGTGTGTAAGAGTGTGAAGTAACTCTACCGGATAGTGCACCGTGTCCTCTAGTTCTACAACAGAGTCGACAGACTTATATGTTTTTGTTTCGAAGGTTAGTTGATGAAGTAAAATTGTGTTTATATGTCAAGTCATGTCATTTTTTGATGTTAGAATAGCTCTCTCCCTCAACCATGAGACGTCCTATTCATGCAGATTTTGTAGGTTGGGGTAAATATTTTCAATAAGGGTTTGTAAGGTATTCACTAGGAGACAGACATTGTTAGGAACATTGATTTTACAGTTTTGTTCAATTAAATTGCCATCACCTATTTTGATGATGAGAGCAACGAACTCTCTGGCTTTTTTGTCACAGTTCAAGTAAACCCTTATGTTTATTCTTAAGGTAAGAATGTTGGTCTTAGGCCATAGGTATGAAGACTTCACACATGCTTTAACTTCGTCGGCGTGTGTTCCTCTTGGGACAATTGGTAAGGTCTGCTGGAAGTCTCCAGCCAGCAACACTGTCAAGCCTCCCATCATTTTTGTTATGTTTCTGATATCTTGTAGGGTCCTGTCTAAAGCCTCAACACCTGCTGTGTGCCATAGTGCATTCATCCCATACAATGAGCTTACAATCGCGCAGCACTTGCGCCATGTTGCTCTACTTGGATATGTTACACATGGGGGAATCAGTATGGGTGAGGTTTAGATGTAGCCTGAAAGAAGAATGAGCAGTCCTTCCACCCTGAAGGAGAGTCACAGCAATTCCAGAAGAAGCGACAGCTATAGCAATGTTCCACTGTGGAAGACATAAAGGAAGGTAACAGGCTTAAAGCGGTGGAGTAAAGAAGAAGGAGCAGTGAGCACGACGAACAGCTGAGGAAAGAAATGAAGCCAGTGAGGAGGCACATGAGTGTGGGATGTCGTTAATGTATATACAGTAGGTAGGGAGCCAACCGCGTGTTAATTGTGCGGACAGCGGCTATGCGGATAAAGGAAGGGGGACCGGGGGCGGCCCTTGTGCGTCTCTGCCGTGAAATAAATCCTCTGTTAATGGAAATAAGGAATGAAACCGCCAAAAGTAAAGGTCAGTTCATAAAGTTCCTTACGGCATAATGATGAGAACCGCAAAAAAGAAGACGTTATTTTCGAAAGCTCGTTATGGGGCGCGGCGCGAAATGAAACATTGGGCTTCCTACATATATTGGAAGCCACAGAAATAGTGAGGAGGGTTTTCCCCTATCTATATATACAGTTTAGAGGTACAGTAATCCCTCCTCGATCGCGGGGGTTGCGTTCCAGAAACACCCACGATAGGTGAGAATCCGCGAAGTAGAAACCATATGTTTGTATGGTTATTTTTATATATTTTAAGCCCTTAGAAACTCTCCCACACTGTTTATAAATATTCTCCGCACAGTTATACAGTAAACCCTTGTTTATCGCGGTTAATCGGCTCCAGACAGATAAATGAATTTCCACGAAGTAGGATTCTTTATTTATAAGTCTAATATTTTCGCAGTTAGAGCATTGAAAACCTGTGTACGACCTTCTAAATACGTTTTATAACATTATTAGAGCCCTCTAGACATGAAATAACACCCTTCAGTCAAAAGTTTAAACTGGGCTCCATGACAAGACAGAGATGACAGTTCTTTCTCACAATTAAAAGAATGCAAACATATCTTCCTTTTCAAAGGAGTGCGCATGGCAGAGAATATCAGAGAGAGAGAGAAAAGTAAACAATCAAAAATCAATAGGGCTGTTGGGCTTTTAAGTATGCATAGCACTGCGATAAAGCGGCCGCAATGAAGGGATCAATGTGAAGGTAGTCTTTCAGCATTTTTTAGATTAGCGTCCGTATCTTCTAAGCAAACAGCCACTGTGCAAACAGCCCCTCTGCTCACACCCCCTCCGTCAGGAGCAGAGAATGTCAGAGAGAGTGAGAGAGGCAGAGAAAAGCAAACAATCAAAAATCAATACAGGCTGTTAGAGCTTTTAAGTGTGCAAAGCACCGCGCAGGAAGCATATTGTATATCATTGAGGAGTTTTATTTAATATGTAATACGTGCTCTGATTGGGTAGCTTCTCAGCCATCCGCCAATAGCGTCCCTTTTATGAAATCAACTGGGCAAACAAACTGAGGAAGCATGTACCATAAATTAAAAGACCCATTGTCTGCAGAAATCTGCGAACCAGAGAAAAATCTGTGATATATATTTAGATATGCTTACATTTAAAATCCGCGATGGAGTGAAGCCTCGAAAGTCGAAGCGCGATATAGCAAGGGATCACTGTACACCCATTTCCCCCTCTTGGGTGTTGCAATAGGACACGAAACATACCTAACATTTGTAAGTACACTGCAAGGAATGAGCAAGCAAAATTTCAGCTTCCCACCTATATGGAAAATGGGAGAATTAGTGATGAGTTAGTGAGTGCTTTGTCTTTTATATGTATAGACTTGCAGAATACAAGAAGTAGTGTGTTAAAGAAGTTATGAAAAAGAAAAGGAAACATTTTAAAAATAACGTAAGATGATTGTTAATGTAATTGTTTTGTCACTGATATGAGTGTTGCTGTCTTTTATATAGACACAGACACACACACATACACACATATACAGTATATATACATATACATATATATGCATATATATACATGTACATCTATATATACATATACACATATATACATATACATATATAGCAAAATACCCACGCTTTGCAGCGGAGAAGTAGTGTGTTAAAGAAGTAATGAAAAAGAAAAGAAAACATTTTAATAATAATGTAACATGATTGACAATGTAATTGTTTTGTCATTGTCATGAGTGTTGCTGGCATATATATATATATATATATATATATATATATATATATATATATATATATATACAGTATATCTACATATATACACACACACACATATATATATATATATATATATATATATATATATATACACACATACACCTATATATATATATATATATATATGTGTGTGTATGTATATATGTGTGTGTGTGTGTATATGTAGATATACTGTATATATATATATATATATATATATATATATATATATATATATATATATATATATATATATATATATATATATATATATATATATATGCCAGCAACACTCATGACAATGACAAAAAAGCAATGTTGCCTCAAATCAATGGCAACCTTTTGTAGGGTGTGTTGCTGAGACTTATAAATTGTCATCGCGAAGCAGAGCCTTACTGGAAATTTGAGGCATTTCAATTGAAATGGGAGATCAGAGGGTATAACGGTGATGCCAGGAATACATTCAGAGTGTGGCGCTCTGCTGTTTTTTTGTGTAGCTGCCTTTACACAGCCTCTCCGCTGCTTTATAAACAAACGCCATATAAAGCCATCACCTTGTCAATTGTGTAATGCTTTTTTTGAACGGAATGGGTTTGATGCATAGAAGTGATCACTTGTACTGTGTTCAGTAAGTTCACGTGAGCTTCTCTCTTGTGTGATGTTGCGATGCCCATGGCTTAATTTAATGCTAGCTATGACCCGGCACTTAAAAGTTTCTGGCTGCACTCCGGTTGTAATATGATGAAGCTGCGCAAGCTCACTTTTGAGAATGCAAGTATAGTTGTCCAGGAGAAAAGCAATCTTGCCTGAAATCAATGGCATCGTTTTGTAGGGTCTGTCCCTGAGACTTGTCATCGCGCAGCAGAGCCTTACTGGAAATTGGAGGCATCTGAATTGAAATGGGGGTGCGAGGGTAAAATGAATCAGGAAGCGCTGATCAATGTAATCGGTGTACCAGGAAATCATGCATTGACAGAAGTTCCCCTTTGTTTGGAATGCAAAGTGTGATTAAATGCATTATTTTTTAATGCATTATGGAGCACATGCATCAAAGCTTCTCAGCTGTGCTTGTGCTAAGAAAAGGAAACATTTTAAAAATAACATAACACGATTGTCAATGTAACCTTTTGTAAGTAGTGCCTGGAGGATTCAGTGTGGAGAAACTCTAGAGACAGCGTATGTATTAATTTGTGGATTTTTCTGTGAGTATTTGGTGGCAGCGTCACAAAGTTGGTTCCTCAAGACGGCGTTAGCTGCAAAGCTCAGCTCACAGCGAAATGAGGTGAATGGGAGGGGAGATGATGACGTCACTCCCCCACCCGCTTTAACGGTCAATCCCCGACAAACACAGTCTCGGAATTTGCATAAGCACAGCCCTTGACCTGCAATTTTAACTTAGTTACAAACTGATCAAAACTCTCGTTTATATCCTGCGTCCTCTCATTAAACTTGTATCCCGCATTACCTGTGGGCATGACAAACGCCAGCAGCAGCCTGTCTATGAACTTAATTTAAACTTTAGGTTTACACCATGCTTTGTTTCCGAAGTAGCAGCAATCATTAATATGGTTGTATATGTCAATCGCTCAGTTCTTATTGTTTCGCTGCCTTCTCAATTATATAATGCATGTTTTCTTCAGCGCTTTTTGGAGCTCTTCCTGGTTTTCTACGTTACTGCGTTGATAGTCAGTTCACGTGATTACGTGGGAGGCGTGATGATGTCACACGAAACTCCGCCCCCCACGGCTTTCGAGCTCAACTCCATTACAGTATATGGAGATAAATAGCTTCCAGTTATGACCATTACACGTAGAATTTCGAAATGAAAACTGCCCAACTTTTGTAAGGAAGCTGTAAGGAATGAGCCTGCCAAATTTCAGCCTTCCACCCACACGGGAAGTTGGAGAATTAGTGATGAGTCAGTGAGGGCTTTGCCTTTTATTAGTATAGATTATATTATATTACATTTTATTTTATTGTGTTATATTATTACATTCTGCATTAAAACATATTTTCTCAGCCAATACTATAGATAGATAGATAGATAGATAGACAGATAGATAGATACTTTATTAATCCCAAGGGGAAATTCACATAATCCAGCAGCAGTATACTTATACAAAGAAACAATATTAAATTAAATAGTAATAAAAATGAAAAGAATTAAAATAAAATTAATGTTCGCATTTACTCCCCCGGGTGGAATTGAAGAGTCGCATAGTGTGGGGGAGGAACAATCTCTTTAGTCTGTCAGTGGAACAGGACAGTGACAAAAGTCTGTCACTGAAGCTACTCAACATGGGGTGAGTAACACAAAACAAGTCTCATTTTTGGGTGGAGAATTGCTTTAAGCTATGCTACAGCACATTTGATATGATACTGTTTCTTTGCCTACTTTGAATTCTTAGAATTTATTGTTTTGGTTCATTTAGTAGTAGTTATTGAATATTGTTGACCCTTTAATGTCATGTTTCCTGGCTTTTGATTTTTTGGTTCTGTATTTTTGGTTAGGAATTTGGACTGGCTTATTTATTCTTTGGAGAAATAAATTTTGTTAATGGTGTTGATTTTGTTTATTTCATTTACTGCTTCTTTTATTTTGCCCCCTCTAGAGTATTTTAGAATTTTGTATTTCATTGAAGTTGCATTTCTGCCCCCTTTGAGAATTTTTTTTCCCTTTGGGTGTTACTTAGTAGAAGTTTGTATATTCGTGTTCCTTTACCCTTTTTGCATTTTTCTTATTGCCCATTTTTGTCTTTTATTTAGAAATAATATTATTCTGTTTCTGTGGTGGGCTGGCGCCCAGCCTGAGTTTTGTTTCCTGCCTTGCGCCCTGTGATGGCTGGGATTGACTCCAGCAGACCCCCATGACCCTGCAGTTAGGATATAGCGGGTTGGATAATGGATGGGTGGATTATTCTCTGTCTTTTTGTTTAATTTTGATAATTAAATACATTCTTTAATTATGGTTGTAGAGTGGGTAGAGTTTTTCTGCATGTTTCCCTCTCATTTTTATACTTTGTGACAATTATTATAATGCAGGATACTAAGCTTTTACATGAACTATTTTTCCTCCCCTCTGAGACTTGCCTTTCATGCCCTTTTACCTTTTTAAAAAGTAAACACTCTTTGTCAGGTGTTTGAACAGATAATTTATGCTAAAAAATAGTCTCATGAATGAACTTCCTTTCTGTTTCCTGAGACCGAGAAGGCCCTGTATTCAGGAATGAAAACAGTTTTAAACAGAAGTGTAGCTTGTGTAAGATGCACACTAATACCTATATGCACATGTACATGCTAGCTGGTACAGTATCTAAAAACTGTACTGTCTTTTTTAATATGATCAGGTTCCAGTTGAGAATGATTTTTAAATTAGGAATTCTTATCAGATCTAGGTCAACTCAGACAACTTTTTGGCACAAAAAGACAGTTTTATTGTGGTTACAAAATGGTTTCATTGAGCAACCATGATGACAAAAACAAAACTTTAAGGGCACTGGGACATCCCCTTGGCAGAATGACCTTCATGAACTCTGTACAGTCACAATTACAGTTGGTTGGTCTTAAGATAAGAATTACACCTTGGCATTTAGTGACGCTTACCCCCACCATGACCATTTGAATGGTGTAGCAGAGTGGGTTGCAGGGATCACAAAAAGGATATAAGGCAGATCTGAAACAAACCATGGTGCCTTGGAATTATGTGTACTACAGTACACTGGCTCAAAGAAACAAGAGTAGGCGGGGTTGTTCTTCAAGAAAGCGAGTTGTAAGAATGACTCAGCACTGTGCTCTCGTGTGGTCTACTGCTTTAATAAAAGAATTCAGTCAGCATGCTTGCCTCATGCTTTGCAGCATTTTATGCCTCAGAGGAGAGTATTCCCCATGGAATTATGCTGTATCATTAAAACTGTGTTTTTAATACAATTGTGTAGATTGTCTCTTACTATGCCTGAACATTTAAAATATGTTTAAGAAGTGTAATAGGTTACATAAATTAATATGATTTTGTTTATACACACACACACACACACACACACACCCCTCTCTTGGTGGAATTAAGCATGGGTAGGGCACTGGTCCATAGCCTGTCATACTCACAAACACCAGGCTAATATATATAGATACAAATAAATGTAACATGCACCTCATTAGGATATACGTAGAAAGAAAACTAGAAAATCCTAATAAAAATCAATACAGGCACAAAGGAAACATGTTAGCATCACAGAGGTGTTGCCCAGGGTGGGATTCTAAGAGTTTTTGTTCATCAAGATACACACAATTAGACAAATCCGGAGGTTTCAAGGAATGGTCCATATTTGACTATTAATAGTTGCTGATCACAATTTCAGTTTACATGTACATGTGGAAATAAACTTAAATTTGACCTTAAACCTTTATCTAAGTCTCCTGGAACTAAGAATTAGCAGCACCTAACCACTGCCCCAGATTGACGTCTATAAATTATGTATCTTTCTGTTAACACAAAACCCCAAATGAACACATCATTTTTTTGCATAGAAGAATCGTGCTAATTTGCAAATGCATACATTCGTTTCTGTAGTTTATTATAGTGCAACGTTTTAAATTCTCAGATTGGAAAAGAACAGCCTCTTTTTTCTATTATTGGTTTACATTATCTTTGTGACTTTTTCAATAAATACCAAGTGAAAATTATTTCTTTAATATAAATCAAGTGAAGTGTAATGTAATTATCAAAATATGGCATTAATTATAAATGCATATGCTGGTTTGACACTTCCTATGCAGAACCATACAAACATTCCCTGTGATGCACTTGTTTTTTAAATCAGCTGCTATACTTTTTTCAAAGTTCTTCCAGTTTCTGAACCTGTCCAATTCAGGACTGGAAAGAAAGGTGGAACTTATCTGAGCTAGAGCATGAAATGTCAACCCTGGACAGAATGGAAATCCACACATCTTGCATGATAAAAAAATACTGAGAAAATGAAAAAGGCAGTTTATTAAATAGAATCAAACCATGGTAAAACAGATTGAAGCTCTAAGAGGCTGTTGTTGAAGATAGGGTAATAAAAGAATTGAGGAAAACGTTTTTCATTAAGTAAATATAATTAGTAAATTTTTACTGTTTCTTCCTGTGAGTTCCTAGTGAGTAACTGAGTAACACGCTTTAGTGATTATTGTCTAGCTGTCTACACAGCAGAGACAGCAATTTGAATCTGGTTTATCAACGTTCAATGACATCAATAACAGCACATGGATAATATGACTTTTCAAAGTGAAACCACACCCCTGGGGCTGAAAGACTGCCATGTATGTAGATGATCAGTGTGGTGAAGCACGCAGCTGGCCTCCTTTTAAAATGACTGAATCTCACAAAAATGTTTTGCTTGTTTCTGTTTTTAAAGCAACATGGTTACACAGTTTTACATTATTTATGCAAGCTCAAGACGCAGATCAATACTCAATAAGGCTCTTGGCTTGAAAAATGGATGTACTTGGTAAGTTATATTGCTTTTTGTTTTCACATTCAGACTCTGGCCCCATCACCCATATTGTAAAACGTAAGAACAGGCTAGATATTTTTTTAAATTTATAAATCTTTTTAATAAATGTAATTTATTGAACTGAATTGACATAGACGTTTGTGCAATTACCCACAGAAATTAAAAATAAAAGGTATTTCATAAGTGTGACATGTACTACTGCAAACAATGTATATTTTTAAAAAGGAAGACATTACCATTATTGAAATGCAAGTATTAATGTAAAAGTAATAAGGATGATAATATAGCAGAGCACTTGGTTAGTAAGCTAGTATAATTGTGTTGCTGTTGGAACTATCAGATAGTTAGAGAATTGAAGGAGAGGTCAGTTATATAATAATCAGTAGATCCATTTTCTAAAGCTGCTTTGTGTAAGTACAGACTGGCAAAGAGCTAGAGTCCACCTTGGTAGTCACGGAACGAAGAATGCATCAATATTCGACATCCAGGGGCAGTACATCACAAGGCAAAATTACCATACACTGACACTCGGGAAAACTTGAAGAACATCAGTTTTTTTTTTTAATTTTATGTTTGACACATTACTAATATTCACCAACAGTAATGTATGTTTTTTTGTGGTCTTCTGTTGCAGTAACTAATCTTTCCTATTTTCCAACTTTTTGTGCTTAATTTATTAATAATATTATTTCTGAATACGACAAATAATATTGGAGATTATGAGCTAGATATGTGCAAAATGTTTCTACCTTATACCTTAAATATACCTTAAAGCATCTATTTGACCATCTCTACCATAAAGTTGTATATCCATACTATGCATATGGTATATTTGTTGATTGCTATACTTTAATAAAGTTTTGCAAGAATTCTGTTTTTATAAAGTACTTCCTATTTCACTAACTAATCTTTCTTATCTCACAACATTTGATACCTAATTTATTAAAAAACTGATTTGATGATTCAATTAAAAACGGCTTAAACAATGAAAAAATATATGGAGATGATATTACCGTTTCCACCCTGTCTAATATCATCTTCTGGCTAAAAGTTAATGGCCAAATTACTTTTGTAAAGCACCTTGAAAGCAAACTGTGACAATACGGACTTCAGTTGGAGTGAATGCCCTGAATCATATCTAAATTTACACTCTCGCAATGGCATCATCATCAGTTATATTTTGGGTGGAAAATCTAGGCTGATACAAGAATTTTGTTCCAGCTGAAATGCATGAATCATTATTTTACACATTAATATAAATATAGGCGGTTCTAAAACAAGAAATACACAGATGGGCTTCGTCTCCTTGAGTTTCTGAATTGTATGAGGGACGTTCAAAAAAGGTCCTCACTTTTTAAACTCTATTTATTAAGAATTTCAAAAACAAATTACATCACTTTTCTACATAGTCACCTTCGCTTGCGATGCAATTTCCCCAGCATCGTACCAGCGTTTTAATGCCAAATTACTACTCCTCCTGCCTTCACCTTTTCCACCGAAAATACTGCGGAAACTTTTTGAACGTACCTCGTATTAAGCAGGTTTTAGAATGCTATGCTATGTATTTCACCTCAAGTTCGTCAGTTTTCCTGCACGGCATCGTTGAATAATGCTAGCAAAACACAACACATTAAAAGTTGAGTGGAATTTTCTAATATCAGGAATTTAACAATTCACGAGCTCCACACTTACCTTTCCTGGTACACCACGATGATCCGTACTTCCTTGCCAGAATCTCCGACTGTAACCGGTAACATAACCAATGGTTTTTTCATCGTAAGGAAAATCTACCTTCCAAATCAGAGAACCGTAACCAAAAACCCACATCTTGTTAGTAGCACAAGAATATAGCTCCGTGGCCTGAAGGTGACAATTTTTGTCGTTGCTCGTGAACCAATGTCAGAGTCCAAATAGGCAGAAATCTGAACAGTCCTTGTTTGACAGCCGTCAGCCGGGCACTGCAATAAGTATACAGGTTTTTTTTCTTTCTCATGGAGGCGTGGCTTTAGAAAACGAAATGCAGACCGGGACCTGTAGTTTACTTTTCTTATGGTTATAATACAACATAACATCTAAACGTATGTGTTTTGTTTAGTTTAGTTTTATTCAGTGTTAAATAAAAACGGTATTCGGAGTCACACCATTAACAGCTCAAAGTATAATCATGAAATATTAAAAATACAATAACCAGCTTGCCGCGTACCTGACGTTTAGTTGAGGCGGGACGTAACTGTTGATTAACCAATTAAATTCTAAAGACGCTTTGAGAGACTGCGTGAGGAGGAAGTTGAACAACTGGATGTTTATCAGAGGGATGCGGTAAGTGAGCAACGTTAGAAAGCAGTTTTAATTCGTTTTATGTAATAAGAAGCCCGATAATGTTTAATATATATATATATATTATTGACGTTAGGAAGATTTACTTTTCACGGTAAAGGTGTACGTTAGCAGCGTATTTGAGCGGTGTTTCTTCGTTTTTGTTATTACTTCTTAAGCCCGCGAGTTAAGGAATACAGTATTATTCATTTAAGTGCAATCGCCATTTGGTTAGATTTTTGGATTTCACATTGTCACTTTGCAACATTCTTAGAAGGTAATATTAATATGTAAAGCTTAATGCATTTGCATGCGAATATTGCTGCTAAAGTAAAGTATTACCTGTCATCACCTTGCAAACATAGGTTAAAAAGGATAACTTTTAGCTTTTTCAGGCCGTTGGTCTGTTCAGAGCTTCTTGGATATTCTTTAAAGTTAATTGAATTCCTGTATTAAGTCTGTTGATTATCTTCCATTTGATGCAACAAATAAGGTTCTCATTCATTGTTTAGGTTCTGTGCTTTTCTCTGGAGCAGCACCAATGAACTTCGGAGAGGCGTACAGGGATACCTGCTCAGTGGTTGGCATAGCTGCTAGAGAAGACAATCATAAGGTTTTAGAAAAGCTTATCAAACAAGGGCGTCGCATTAATATCGCGGATAACAGAGGCTGGATGCCAACGCATGAGGCAGCGTACTCGGATTCTCACAAATCCTTACGGTTGCTGATAAAAGCTGGTAAGCCTGCTTTGAACGGAAGGTCTTTTGATTTCAGTGCGGCTATTTTGTCGCTCGTTTGTAGCTTTCGACATCTATACTTACCTGTTCATCAATACAGTCATGGCCAAAATTATCAGCACCCCTGGAATTTTCCCAGAAAGTGCACCATTTCTCCCAGAAAATTGTTGCAGTTACAAATGTTTTGGTATACACATGTTTATTTCCTTCATGTGCATTGGAACAACACAAAAAACCAGAGAAAAAAAGCCAAATCTGACATCCTGTCACACAGAACTCCAAAAATGGGCCTGACGAAATTATTGGCATCTTTTCCAAATTGTGGGTAAATCATTTTATTTCAAGCATATAATGCTCGTTTGAACTCACCTGTGGCAAGAAACAGGTGCTGGCAATATAGCAATCGCACCTGAAGCCAGTTAAAATGGAGAAAAGTTGACTCAACCTTTCTGTTGTGTGTCTGAGTGTGCCACACTAAGCATGGAGAACAGAAAGAAGAGCAGAGAATTGTCTGAGGACTTGAGAAGAAAAATTGTGGAAAAATATCAACAATCTCAAGGCTACAAGTCCATCTCCAGAGATCTTCATTTCCTTTGTCCACTGTGTGCAACATAATCAAGAAGTTCACAACACATGGCACTGTAGCTAATCTACCTGGATGTGGATGGAAGAGAAAAATTGATAAAAGACTGCAAAGGAGGATAGTCCAAATGGTGGATAAACAGCCCCAATCAACTTCAAAACACATTCAAGCTGTTCTGCAGACTCGGGGTACAACAATGTCAGTTCAAACTATCCGTCGACATCTGAACGAAATAGGAGAGCCAGGAGGACCCCACTGCTGACACAGAAACTTAAAAAAAAAAAAAAAAGACTGGAGTTTGCCAAAATGTACTTGAGGAAGCCAAAATCCTTCTGGGCGAACGTCTTGTGGACAGGTGAGACCAAGGTAGAGCTTTTTGCTAAAGCTTATCATTCTACTGTTTGCAGAAAACGGAATTAGGCCTACGAAGAAAAGAACACAGTACCCAGAGTCAAACATGGTGGAGGTTCTAAGATGTATTGGGTTTGTTTTGCTGCCTCTGGCACTGGATGCCTTGACTTTGTGCAAGGCATCATGAAATCTGAAGACTACCAAAAGATATTGGGGCACAATGTAGGGCCCAGTGTCAGAAAGCTGGGTCTGCGTCAGAGGTCATGGGTGTTCCAGCAGGATAATGACCCCAAACATACCTCTAAAAGCACCTAAAAATGGTTGAAGACAAAATGCTGGAGAGTTCTGAAGTGGCCAGCAATGAGTCCGGATCTAAATCCGATTCAACACTTATGGAGAGATCTCAAAATTGCTGCTGGGAGAAGGAGCCCTTCAAATCTGAGAGACCTTGAGCAGTTTGCAAAAGAGTGGTCAGAAATTCCAGTTGAGAGGTGCAACAAGCTTGTTGATGGTTATAGGAATCGCTTGATTTCAGTTATTGTTTCCAAAGGGTGTGCAATCAAATATTAAGTTGAGAGTGCCAATAATTTTGTCCAGCCCGGTTTTTGAGTGTCGTGTGAAATGATGAGATTTGCCTTTTTTTTTCTCTGTGTTTTTGTGTTGTTCCAATGTACATAAAGGTAATAAACATGTGCATACCAAAACATTTGTAATTGCAACAATGTTCTGGGAGAAATAGTGCATTTTCTGGGAAAATTCCAGGGGTGCCGATAATTTCGGCCATGACTGTATGTGGTACTGATGTGTTTTATACAATGCATTTTAATGAGGTTCTAGCTGCCAAACCAGAAGTTGTATAGTGTGTTAAGATAAGAGAGCAATTATTTTTGTTTTTCAGATGTTAACTGTTTTGTGATTGAGGTCTAAAATGTAAGTGAGTCATCCATCATCTTCACTGCCTTGGTTATCAGTTTCACTGCTCTCACAAGTCTAGAATTTATTCTTTTTGTGTATGATTAGATTCCATAACCGTGGTAGCACCTTGGTTGGTTTCAACCATAAAAGCTACTTTATTGTATTTCCTGGTTTACACTCGTTTCATAAATATATGATTAATCAAACATTAATAAACAAGATGGCTTGTTGAATAACTGCATCCTTGATAGGGCAAAACTTCCAGTTTTTGTTGTTTCTTCTATTGAAACTCTGTACATAATGAAACTTTTGAACCCCATAAACTTGTTAAGTTAGAAATATACATGTAAAATGTCTTGGTCATTCACTCAGTAGTTTTAGAGTTTTGTATGGTTGTGTTGTTGAAACTCCCTTTAAGATACACCAATGAAACTGTTGAGACTTAATGCATCTGATATTTAAATTGCATGAACAATACAGGTAATGTATATACAGAATTTCTTAAAAGTAGACACAGCCATTTTTCAGTGATGTGTAATTTTTGTGTTGGTCTGCATTCACACAACACCCACCGCACCCCATCTCCCTGCCATCGTTCCCATGGAATCTTTAACATGGAATGAAGCCTTTACTACTTGTAGGGCCAAGCCTAAACAAGATTCATTACCATTAGACAAATCATTTTGGTGCTGTTTTGGTTTGGCCCTTTTCATGTGATAGTTTTTGAAATGCCATATATCTTATATTTTAAAGGATAATTTTGGTATTTTGTAAGCCCAAGTTATTTCTTTATAATGATAGTATATATTAGTTTGCCACATGAAAATGCATTTAAAATGAACAAATTTTATACATTTTTAAAAATTACACCCTTCTTGTGTTTTGTAATGGAGCCAAAAGATACTGGGGTCCCATTATAAAGAAAAGCCTAAAACTTCGGAAAGACTTTTTAATTGTGTGCCCTAGAATATAATTTCAAGTGGGAAATTAATATTTGTCATGTAATGAAGAAATAACATTGACTTGAGAAATACTGAACTTATCCTTAAGTTGGAACAATAGCAACCTTCATGTAATGGTTCAAATAATGTCCTTTGTATCAAAACAAATAAGTAACATCAGGCAAAGGCAAAAAGTGGAAAAGGCAGAGACTATTACAATTTTATTTATATAGATTCATTTGGTATGATCATTACAAAATCCATTTACTAAATTAAGCCATTGTTAGGACTTTGAAAGAATGCAGTGAACATGGCCAAATTAGACATTAACAGTTTTTATTTTATATATTGCCTTTCACATTAAACATATAATCAGAAGCCTTTGGGATTGCTTTATACATTTTACAGAGGGTATAGTGCCTTGCAAAATTACATTAAAAAAATTTGTCACTCTTTTATTTATTAGCACATTCATTATAAAACTTGCTTAATTCATGTCATTCGATTCTAATTTAATTTAAAAAGTGAAGTATACTGCTTAAAAAATTGTTACATTAGCTCTGTTTTTTTACATGCAAAGGACATTTACCTAATGAGGATGTAATTGACTTACTCTGGCTTCTTCCTGTGTATAGCATTTTCTTGATAAAACGTGGAACTGTCTAGGAATCATTGATGAACAGAAACCTAAAAGGAGCACTGTAAAAGAAATAATTTTTGAACTAAACTATATAATAGACTTAAGATTAATTGGAAATGAACCTGAAGTAAAGTTTTGCAAATGAATACTAAATATCATTCCAAAGGAGTCCAGTGATAAAGTGATCAGTTGCGTAGATTTCGAAATGGGTTCAAAACGGTATCAAAGTGTTTGGATTCCTCTGAGCACTGTTGACAAATAAGAAGAAATGTAAAGTGCACATCACACCACCTGTTCAGCACTGAAACCATTATGCCTGTCAAAACTCAATAATAAACAAGATGGAGACATGTGAACAAAGTCTCTGAGAGGCCAGTGGTTACCTTGAAAGAACTAGAGTTCACTGGGTGAGAGTAGGATAAAGTGGTATTAGTCAGTTATTTTAAGAGCTATGTGTAACACTGGTCTGTAAAGAAAGATGGCAAGAAATTAACCATTTCGCAGAAAGAATCATCTATAAAACAAACATGGAGAAGCATTTATAAATGTTTTGGTGGATTCAAGAGTGATAATATGTGCACACCAGAAAAACAGGAAAAATACATTTGTCAAAAAAAAAAAAAGGATTTATAAAACCTGGCTGTACATATTTCTACTCAATTTACCATTTATAAATCACAATCACCTTGTAAATATGCTTACATGAATGCGCCTTGAATGCTGCCTGAAACCTCTATATATGGAGCATGCAATTCAACCGCATACGTATGCAATCATGTTGCTGCACAACTTCATTGGCTGGTACAGCAGCCTCCCTCCTGACGTATCTGTGTTTCACAACTGAGAGTGCAAGACCATGTGCAGCATTATAGTGCCTCTTCTCTGTGTTTTTGGGGGTACGGGAAAGGCATAGGGTGCCAGCGCCTGACCAGATAGTTACTATAACCTGACACATGTAATGACATGATTTCTAGTACAACAAGTAGTACAGGCATTATGAAAAACTGAGGATTCAGCATGTTACCTTTCCAGCAAGTCAGCTAAACTTGGTACTGACACATCTTCCAAAATTTCTTTAACTTAAAAATAAATGAATCACAGTTTGAACCAGGCCACTGAGACACAACATTTTTCAGCCACATCATGGTATCACTTTTGTATTAATGGAATGCAACTGTGCATGGTTAACAAAAGCAACTTCATTCTCACTTGGTTCCCCTTATTACAATATGAATGCAGTAAATTGTCTGATTATGCTTGGAGAATCGCATACAACTAAAAATGGCATTTTTATGTTGGTGAAAACATGCTTTATATTTGTATGCCCACACCATACAAAAGCTGGATGTGGCACCTCTACAATTTGTTAATGGCTTCTAGTTCAGCAGGCATGACGGAGTGAAGACTAGCAGAGATATTCCTTACCTGTTGGCTAGTTCCTTCAGAAGTGACAGCAAGTAGCCGATATAAACTAAAAAATAACCAAAAAAGTTCTTCAGTGCAAATACACAACGTTGGCCTCCTTGAAAGGGTACTAAAATACAGTCTGTTCATCATATTCATCAATGCACATTATATTAATGCCTTGGCGATAAAAGTTATATGTGTAAATCATCATTTAGCTGGTTTGACAGCATTTCCCTATGTGAAAAGAGGGTGTTGTCATTTCCCAGTTGCTCTGAAATGTTGCATACTCATGGGTCAGAGTTGCTGTGTATATGCGCATGTTTCCTCATCAAGTTTTCTTTTATAAATCCCAATGTTTGCTTGGAAGTTGCATGCATACATTTCAAGCCTCTTTTTTGTGTCCACAAGCTACATAAATGAGGCTCCTGGAGTTTATCAAAAGAGTAAAAGTGGTCAGTTGACACTCAGTAGATGGCAATAAATAAATAATTCCTCAAACCTAGTCATCTTAAAGCCAACATAGAGTTTACCAGAGCACAAAAACACGCAGAGGGCACATCATGTGGCTAGACAAGACTATCTGTGGTTCAAACGCAAGGCATACCATTTCTTTAGTAAAGTATACAAGGGGTAATGTTACTTTAAGGTAAGTCTTCTATCAGTAGGACCTGAATAGCTTTCTAGACCTGAAGGGAAAATGGATGGAGCACAGTCCTGGAAAATGTTACCAGGAAGCATGTTTTAGTCTCGTGGTTTTTTTTTTTTAACAATAATAAGGCAAAATTACTTTGTAATGGCTCAAAAGTATCTCAAATACAACTCCCAAATATAGTGTGCAACATGATCATAAAAAACAAGTATATGTGCTATATACTTATGCATGTAGTGAAATTCACCCATTGACTGTGATTTGTAGTCTGGCAAATAACTAATTATGTTTTTAAATGTGTCCTGATTTGTATATGAATTTCCAGTAAGAATACAAATTTGGTTGATAATTCATTTCATTAGAACACTATTTTTAAAGTATCTAAATATGTTTGCACAACAGTTTAATTGTCCTTGAGGGAAATATGGATTTCTTAATTCTGATTCGACAGTATTTATACTTGTGCTTTTTGAAAAGCTTCATTTTATTGTTGGGTATAGCAATTTAAATGTAAATGGAAAGTTTATTTCTACAGTCGGCATCTGGGATATAAAAACATCTTTGTCCTTTTGGCTTTTCCTGTTATCACAGTTAACTATAGCAAAAATGATTTTTTTTTGGTTATAGATTTTGTACCATTATAATGTTAAAGGGCATTTAAATTTCATCGAAAAAAAAGAAACATTTTTTCATGTTTTCATTATAGGGTGTTGTATGTAGAATTCTGAGGAAAAAATTAATTTAATCCACTTTGGAATAAGGCTGTAACATAACAAAATGTGGAAAAGTGATATGCTGTGAATACTTTCCGGATGCACTGTACCATTAGTGTTCTTATAGTTGATGTGAAGATACTCTGTGAGAACCATGAAACTTCTGGAAAGATCTGGCATTTTGTAGGAAAATGAATAGTTCTTTTTGTCCTCTATTACAGTAGTAACAGATGTAAATTCTCTTGAAAATAGTGGAATTTTTTTTTCTTGATAAAGCTGAATTAGTACTTCTGGTGATATAGGACTGAAATATTACATGTTTACAAAAATGATAAGAGTAGTATGTCTAGTATACAGAAAGCTTTATTTAAAATTTGATAAATAAACCTAGATGGATACAGTATTTCGATAAATAAAAAATTAAAACATGTTCATTATTTATCATTATTAAATGTATAAGATGCTGTTCAAACACTTTTAAAAATGTAGAATTTCAGTTGCTGATCTGCCAATCTGATCTGATTACTGTCTAACAAACTATTTTGATGAACATTGTAGAACACTTTTTCTCTAATGCACTGTTTCAGTTTGGTCAGACTTTTCATAGTTTCCAGGGGCCTCATGTATAAACGGTGCATACACACAAAAATTTTGCGTAAGCCCGTTTCCACATTTACATTGCGATGTATAAAACCTAAACTTGGCGTAAAGCCACACACATTTTCATGCTAGCTCATTTTTGCAAACTGACGGCACCCAGCGTCAAAGCAGTGCTTTTGTTCTAGTGTGGTTTCCCTTTCTTTTTTCAGATCCACATCCCTGATGCGGCTTTATCAAATACACTGAAATTAACCGCGTATTGTTTATTAGTTAAAGGCATCTGATTGTAGTTAACCTGTAACAATTATAATGGTCAAACTCTTTCAAATACCATAGCTGCTTTAGCATTGATACTCTCACTGCACCACCTTCTTCTTCTATCAGCTGCTCCCGTTAAGGGTTGCCACAGCGGATCACCTTTTCCATAATACTCTCCCTGCACCACTGGAAGTATTTGCGTATATCACTGTATCAGAGTGTGGAATCACAACTCTACAGCAACTGATCAGAAAGAGAATTATCAGTACAGAGCATCTCGCACACACTGTCTCAGCCATGCTGCATGTTTGAACTGCTCTCATGTGAGAAATGCTTCGGAGCCTTTCCTGTAAGGACATCGCAATTCGAAAGCAGTTTCATCCCAACAACTATAAACGCAATCAATCAGTCCATCAAGTGCTCCTTGTAGAACTGTTTGTACTTATAAGTACCGAACAATTACCTCACTGTAAACTTGCAATACAGTTACAATATTGCACAACCTGCGCCACTTTATAAAGTGCATATTTACATATGATGGTGATATCATTTTTAAGATGAAATGCAGCAAAATATGTTTATTACATTATACAGATAAAATGTTAACATCATTTAAATAATCTGTATTTTTAATAATTAAACATGTGAGGACACGGTGTCACAGTGCTAGCAAGGTGCTGGCGCCTCGTTCAGGGATTGTTCCTACCTTGCGCTGTATTCTTGCTGGGGCTGGTGCGACACTGGAAGGATAGATGGATAGAATAATTAAACATGTACTACGAAGATATTTCAATGTTCCTTAAATGTTTTGATGAATCAGAATTCTAAGCTTACAGATGGCTTAACGTCTATTACAGAGCTGATTGTGTGGTGATTGGGTACTTGGGGAAAGAAAAGGAAAGACAGAAATTGGGTGTTAATACGTTTGAAAGAGGCAGTACTGTTGGAATAAATTATTTCATTGAAGGTTGCGCACGGAGCAGCAAGCATCTTGCGTGAGGCAGGAACAATCTCTGGATGGGGCGCCAGTTTGTCACTATCACTGCGCCACTGTGTTCCCATTTTTAATACATGCTTTAATTGATATAATATGAATACTGAAATGATATCAAGTATACATCTCAGTATTTAAATTATTCAGAGAACTGTAATATCAAAAATGTAATGGATTCTGTGTCCTGTCGGAGGAAGGGAAAACCCGTTTAAGAAGCGCGTAGTGATTCAAACACAGAGCACATAGGAGAACACATACAAAACAAAGCATTTAACATGTTACTTTAGTTATGATGGGATTTGAGAAACTAGTAAAGTAAATGATTTTAAAGTGAAGTTTATGATGTTCTATTTTAATGACAAAATAAACTACATGATTAAAGTGGAAATTTCGAGATTAAAGTTGACATTTCGAGCTTTTTTCTCCCCACTGTTTCCCTATTTTTGTTTTCTTTTCTCTGTACCATAATAAGCTTTTATATGACACTCGGACAGTGGGCTACGACTCCCCTTTTCACGGCGACTTTGATATCTGACAACTTCTTTTTTTATTTAGGGCACTGTGTGACTTTGTGAACTTGAGCTTTCGAGTTTCTCTGACACTCTGTGTCACTCGATCAATTTCCTTTTGTTGTTTTATATCACTGTTTAAACCAACAAATAGTACATTTTTCCTTGCCTCCATTTGGTATTCACTGAAATTCTTCTATTTTCCCTCGTGCTTTTGCCATTGCCTTTTCACAGAACGCTGAGCTTAAGGGCTATTTATATTGATTTGTATATTCAAAGAGGTGTAATTCTGGGAGGAGTTGGGGAGTGGCAGCAGGCGCATGGACATGCATTACTTTTCACGCTGACCAGGATTTATGTCGCGGAAGAACATGGAAGTTGGCGTAAGCACATATTTATGCACCTGAATTGTTTGTGCATACGCACGTTTCTGGTTTTGTCCGTACGCCATGTTATAGTGTGAATTCTATGCACAGAGCTATGCATAAGGCCCCAGGTGATGTCAAGTGAGAAAGTTTTAAGATGTTCTATTCAAGAGCAGATTAGTTATTATTTCATGTTTTTCTCCAAAATGTATTTAAAAAAAACACAACAAAAGTACATAACACAATGTAGACTTTTCATATCCATTTCCTTGGTATAAGCAGGATTGTTTCTGTTGGTAATGACTTTCAGTCTGTCACTGCATCATCCGCTAGGGAAATTTTCTGATTTTTAAGGGTCATCTGAAGGATGGGCAATGTAAGAATGTAGGCTTTTAGATTTTTGTCCACACTCAATTAACTCCTGTCCAAAAGGTTGTTTTAAACCTCATTAAATGGATTGTTTTCAGCCAAGTCAAAAATCACTTCTAGGGTTAAGTGAAAACCTTTGGTTTCTCCTTATATGAATGCTTTGTACTGCAGTAGCTGTGAGCTATCAGCTACTTTTAAAGGGTCAGGTTTCCAGAATAGGACCCATGCTGTCTGCATTATTACATGAGTAGCTTGATCACTTACATACCCCTCTGAGACCGTGTGTCCTTTTGTGACGTTTCCTTCTTTAACATCATTTTCTATATAAGTAGAGGGTCAGGTAACCTTGGTAACAGCTAAATTCGTAGTTGCACTTTAGTCTCTTTAATGGTGATGCTTTTGTGTTGAACGTCCAGAGCGCTTAGCACTTACACGCATTTTATACTTTACCCCGGTGGTGTCCAGTGTTCCTCATTTTCTTGTTTTTGTTAGGTCATTGCATGATAGTAGATACCCAGTACCCTGCACATTAATGACCAGATGCTAATGAACCATTTATTAATGCACACTGTCACACACGTGCGCATGGGAGGCAGCTAAAGGGCTCGAGTAAGGACAGTTCTGAGACATACCAGGATGTGGTAGAGTGCACTGACTATTTTTCTTCCTTGCCTGCAGGCCATTCCCGGGGGATTCCGCCTGGCTCTCCTGACGTCACTTCCGGGACCGAGCCTATCGAAGGAGACCTTGCTGGCTCCGGCCCCTGTGATGTCACGTCCGGGCTCGAACCAATGGCTGAAGACCTCAATGAGCCCGACCCCTATGATCTCAATTCCTGTCTTCCCCTTGAAAAACCACCTCCTTTTTCCTATACCCTCAGTTCTGTATTGGACTCGGTTTTGTGCACAGCAGTGCTATTATTTGAAAAGACAATTTGCAGCCAGGAAAACAAATTATACGGGTGGCTGCCCCAAACCTTGCTTTGTCTCATCGTGGCTTTTGTGACAACACATACATAAGTATTTTCTCTCTTACTTGGCTCCTCTAAACATCCATTCATGTGATCATAACTCGGTATAACTGGGTTACCTTTAAAATCTTGCAACACTTTTGAAATAGGTATTTATTAAAAAATTGTTTGAAAATAATCTGATAACTTGGTGTTTTTGCTTTTCTCCTCATTTTTGCACATAATCTCTGTTAACTTCAACAAACATGTGCCAGTGAGAATCAAAAATATGTATCCCCTTCTTGTACAGGTCTGAATCCTGCACTCACAGCTTCTGCTTCTTTAATAGCCTGTCAACATGAATGGTTTCAAAGTGACAAGAATATTTTTTTTAGTTGCTAACATCTCCAGGTAATTTTGACAGAGTCATAGAAAGTGTTTCAAAATGTTTTATGCAATGTGTGTGTGAGTGTGCATGTGTCTGTGTAAACTAACAAGGCATTTGGGATTTACTAGTAAGTAATAAAAACCACCATTATCAGTGTCAAGTGTAAATATTGGAATGTAAAATTAATTAATGGAAAAAGAAAATGCTAATTTTATTTAGCATGATAAAAAAATCATACCAAAAAGGTTTTTCCTATGAGTAATATTACAGTATTTGTTGTGCTTTTTCTGTCAGTAATGCCATTTTGATGTAAACCATTTTGAAATTAACAGGCTGTGTTTATTATTTGTCACATTTTAAGTTGTTTGCTTGAAAATTAATTTATGGAAATATAGACTGTGTTTATATGTGTTAAGAAATTGTGTAATTTATATTTTCTTTATTAATTGTTATGTTCTGTCATTACAATTTAAATTGAAGTATGTTACAGGGGATTTTTTTTTACCTTAAAATAATTTTTTAAGCTGTCTTAGTAATAAGCATTCATATATCTTTAAAAGTGTTCTTTAGTAAGGAACTAAATTCATTTATGGTGTGGTATGACAAGAACTTTGTCAGCTTTGGAAAAATTATTAACACTCTAGATTAAATTCAGTAAGTCTGGTAGGGAAGTATACAGACAGTTAGACAATAAGATGATAAATAAATAAATAGTATAAGTAAGCAGAAGAAGAAGAATTACAGTATTTAGTGATGTGGTTGCAGATGGCAGTACAGATGTAACATGCAGTAGAATTAGACAAACAGCAAACCAGAAGTGAAAATGGGATGAGCTGCTTGGCTGGCTTTCAAGGTGATGAATTCAGCCCTCCTCAGATACTGGGTGAACGAAATGGTATGAAGCCTTAGATGGTCAGCCCCAATGATTGTAGGAGCATTACAGATAGTCATTTGAAGGAATTACTTTATTTGGAAGTTGCTAAACCACACCATGATGCATCCGTTCAGGATATTTTCAATAGTGCAGCAGTAGAAGTTCACCAGGATTTTGGCTCCCACCCCAGAGCTCTCAAGTCAAGGAAAAAAAAAAATTGAGGATGCAGGTGGTGTAGACAGTCCCTGAAAGGCAGTCAGTGATCTGGACACCCAGGAACTGGGAGATGCTATCTGCCTGGATGGGGGAGCGTGGTAGCATTTGTTCTTACTTTAGTAAATAATGTCTTGTATACTTAGTTTTGTGAGCATATTGATAATCATTCAAATGCCTAACCCTCTTCTCCCACCAGACCTCTTCAAGCAATGCTCATAAAATGTAGCTTAACAGACTGTGAGAAAAGCTACAGCAGTGCCATTACATTTCTATATATCTATATATATATATATATATATATATATATATATATATATATATATATATATATATATAGTGTAGTGTAGAAATATTGCTTTTTTAAAAACTGTTAGACTAGTAATATGACAATTATTCATTAATAATAAGGCACAGTATATGCTTGAACATATTTTGCTTTTTTGCAGGTAATTCAAGTTCTTATTTAAATTCAAAAACATTTGAGGGCCAAACTGCCTTACATCTTGCAGCTTCCAGGGGAAATGTCAGAAGTTCTGAAATTCTATTAAAAGCTGGTGCACAAGTTAATGAAACTACAAATGAATTGGAAACACCTTTATTTTTAGGTAAAGAACACTATATTTCATTTCATGATTTTACCAAAGTGGATTATCATGGTGCAATACTGTATAAAAGCAGCTTTACACATTCTTCTCAAATATTATGTGATAATATCTGGTCTATTTATTCTACTCTTCTGGTTTTCTTGATGGTGATGTGTTTAAAGCTGCTGCCTCTGAACACCACAATCCTTGGTTAAAATCCCAGGCTGTGTACAATCTGTGTAGAGTCTAAATGTTCTCCCAATGTTTTCATGAGGTTAACTCTGGATTTCCTTCCATATCTCAATGATTTCTTTGTTACATTAGCTAGTAACTGCAAATTGGCCCCTGAGTATTACTATAAGTAGAAGTAGTAATAGTATTGTCATTATGAGAGAGTGTTGGTGTATGCACTATTTTGCTTACGGTGTTGACTGTGCAGAGTTATTTACTGGCTTCCCTTTAATGCTTCTGTTTATTTTAAGTGGATTACAAGGGTTTGATGATGGATGCTATATGAATAATTCTTCCTGGGCAGTGATGTAGTAAATATAACAGTTGTTTTATACTGTAGCTTAGACAATTTAAATATGAAAAGACAATGTACTGTACCTAGATATATTTAAATGTATAAAACAATATAAAATTATTGTAAAACAGTGTGTTGTTGCTGTTATTATTATTATTATACTGTTACTAAAGCTCAGTCCACTAACTTCAAGTTGCCTGTTTCAGTCAGTCGCTTTGTTACAGAGGACATTCTTTGTCAGAGAATGACTGGGTATTCAGTTCTTAGCTTGTTAAAAATATTGAAAGATTAATCTTGCAGTGTCGAAAAGGATTTCTTGTTCATATTTTAGTTCATCAGTGTATATGAGTAAGTTTTGAAAAATACATGGTAAGATAAAAATGAAGAAATTTCAAGACACAGAAGTGGAGGTTTTAAATAATTAATAGAAAGATATGGCACCAGGCTTGTTTACAATATAGAAATATGAGATATGACTGACTAAACTGTACATTTTCATTCTCTCTTAATCAAGTTCGTACAGTAGTTGTTGTAGTTTAAAAGCAGATATATGGTAAACAATGTACTCAATTATTTAAAATAAAACTTAAATGAGGGCCTAAAATAATTGTAGCATTTTAACAGAAACTGAATATTATGTGAGTTTTAAAGTCTGTATATACAGTTGTGCTTGAAAGTTTGTGAACCCTTTAGAATTTTCTATATTTCTGCATAAATATGACCTAAAACATCATCAGGTTTTCACTCAAGTCCTAAAAGTAGATAAAGAGAAACCAGTTAAACAAATGTTACAAAAATATTATACTTGGTCATTTATGTATTAAGGAAATGGCTGACTGACACAGGGATTATGCAACATAAATACCATCCGGTTATTTTTTCATAGATGTTTTTTTGCATTGTTTGTACAACATTGATCACTATTGGTGACTGGTTTATTATGTCATTAATTCATTTCCCTTTTCTACATGAAAACATATATTACATTTTTTTCTTAGCAAAATACATTAGATATAAAAAAAAAAATAGGTGGAGTACTCCTTTAATCTTCACCCTAGCTACTTTATTTTTCATCCAATAACATATTTACCGTAGATCCCGGAATATAAGCCGACTCGGTATATTAGCCGACCCCCTTCTCTACCTACTAGATTACATGTATTTGCCGATGACCGGTATTTAAGCCGACCCCCTTTTCCAAGCAAAATTTTCTAAATTTCCTTAAAAGTGTCTCTTCAGGTATATTTTTATCATGTGTATCGGCGAGAATTTGAGACTGCCGGCATTTTTGATGGAAACCAGGAAGTGATTGCAGAGAAGTTTGGTAAAATGAAACCTTTGTGTTGAAACTATATACGCAAATACGGTACATTGGCGGGTGGATTTCCAGAGACTCGTTATAAATTTGATTAACTTCAATACGCAATACAGTGGACCCTTGACTTACAAACTTAATTCATTCGCGAAGGCTAACCCATAATGCGTTCCGAACCTCCCACTGCAACACTTACTTAACCTTTTCATAATAAAAAAGGGTTGTATAATGTGCATAATTTACCAAAACACCAATAATTTTTCTAATGTGCTAACCAAAAAGTTATAAAAAGTGACAAGCCTACCAGAAGTAGGCTAGATTAAGCTATGAGCATGGCGGCGCGCATTGTCGCAGCAGCTCAGGGCTCTCCTTTTCAGTGCACTTTTTTGTTGTTTTTGTACTTTTTTTTTTTTTCCTTGTTTGTGCACGATCGGTTCGGCTAACATCCGCTACACCCGTCAGAACCTTATAGACATCGGTGTCTAGAGCCAGACATGTGTTTCGAGGGTTTTCATCACACGCACAACATCCCAGACAACATAGCGAGACCAGTGGGCTCTCCGTGGATTGTTGTCGGGTCTAAGAGACGACACAGACGGAGGAGGGAAAGAAAGCAGAAGCGGGGCCGCAGATCCGGCATTATGCTAAGGCTAAAAAAACAACCATACAAGCCCTATACAGAACTTTTTTTCTGCACTGAAGGAGCTGCTTTTAATCGCATTGTAGATGTGTATAGTGACAATAAAAGGCATTCTGTTCTAGAAACAACAATTTCATACTGTACTCGCCATTTAATTTGACATCTTTGGGCTGCAGGAAGGGAGGAGGAGGAAAATGAAACAGAAGGTGGTTATTGTTTAGAAGGAGCCTCCTTATGCAAATCTTTTCTTTGTAAAATTGTCGAGATGGTGGATTTCGACATGCTGTACCTATTAGCGAGATCGGTCACACGAACAGCACTCTCATATTTCCACACAATTTCCATCTTTGTTTCGATTGTGATCGCTTTCTTTACCTTCTCTTCCTTCCTTAGCAATTATGTGTCTTGTTTGCATGGTCTTAATGAATTATATATATAGGTAAATCACTGCAATGACCGAAATTACATCCACAAACACATGTATCTGGGCTCCGACTGACGCTACTGACACTCTCGGTTGTTTGTTTACAATCATGCAAGCGGATACACATGACCACATCCGGGTCGTAACGTTGATCGGAAATCAAAACAAAAATTTTTATTTTAAACTTCCCGATAATTTATTATAAATTTTATTAATAAAATCAACAACTAAAACACTTTTTTGAATAAATTCTTTATTTAATTTAAAGTACCGGCATGCAAAGTTATTTCTTCATCTGAAAGATGGCTCTGTGGTTGCATCATTATTTACTTCCGTATTTATCAGCAAAACTGGCATTGCGCTCGAAATCTTGAATCTGAAACTATACTCGTATAAACCGACCTCCAAACTCCAAGCCAAAAATCTAGGACGAAATTCTCGGCTTATATAACGGAATCTACGGTACCTCAGAATCTATAACCACTCCTAATGCTATTTTCTTGTCTAAAATCAAAACATATCTGCTTCTCTTGGTTTTCTTCAAGACTTTCCAAAATTGTAAGTTGCGACCATTCATTTCTGTCATGAACAACTGCTCTTACTTGCTTATCATTACATCTTTTACCAACGAACTACTTTCTCCAAGGTGCATCTTGTATAGGACTATCATAAGCAGGTGTGGCGCCTATAGAGTACTATGGACCACAGCATTTTACCTCTTCTATTATTTTAAGTTCTTTTCCAGGCTCCAGACTCCCTTTTAGCTGCATTTTACTACACAGAGGACAATAACTCTAATTTCTTTTTATGGTACTTGTTCAGTGTACATTTTGACCAAATGTTAGAAAAGTTTTCTTCCTGCTTAGGACTATAGACATATGGGAAACGTTGTCTGCATATTTGTCTATATATTTAAGACTAACTTGTTAGCAAAATAGAAACTGGCATGCCTTGATTTGGTATTTTCTTGAAGAGGCAGACAGGAAGAGTTGACTAGCTGCTTTTGTCCTGATAAATGCATCCCTCCTTATCACTTTCCAATTTCATTGTTATGCTGTACCCCATATATTATTAACCTTCACATTTTATCTGGAAAAAAACCTTAGTATCCTTAATGTGATATATTTTTTTTTTATATCCTGTTCATAAACTTTTTATTTACTTCTTTCACTTTCTCTGTATTACATTATATAAATCACATTGAACATTTTAAACTTTTTTTTTCTTTTCTCACTTTCTGTTTATTCCTAGTATATTTCAGTAATATTTACTACATTCTCGCTCTTTTGTTCTATCCCTGCTTTTATTAAAAAGGCTGTTAAGATAAGCCCTTCAAGCGTCTCTTCTAGTTCTAAAGTTAAGAATATCCTCTCGGAATTTATTTTGAAGCCATATAAACATGTTTATTTGAATGTTTGTACTAGTAAATGTTAAAATAACTGGAAAACCTTGCTGTGACTAGTTTTATGGAGTTTAGTTTAGCACCATGGCAATGGTGCAAATGCAGTCATGTTAAACAGGTATTAACATTGTTATGTTGTAGTAAGTATATCATACACAGTTGTATACATTAGTATTGTTCAACTTTTATTTTTGGGAACCTGAATTTATTTTGGTATGTAGTTCCAAAATTGTAATTTTGCTGTTTCCACATGACACATACAGTACTCAAGGTCGAAAAAACATAATTGAAGCAAAAGTATTGTACTTAATTTGAAATATCTGAACTACTTTGAAGAGAGGTATTAATTGATTTATTAAAATTATATCCAGCAAAAATTTGTTTTGTTTTCCTTAGATTCTTCAGGAATCTAATTAGGCATTTACTGCTCGAATTTATAGATGTACTGTATTTATTTACAGTACTTGCTGAGTGACTGTAATTTACATATGCACAAATTTATTGTATTTTTGTTCTTGCCTTGTGTGAAAAAGCTGTAGGGAGTGGTAACACAGATACAGTGAATCTTCTGATTGAACATGGAGCAAATGTCGATGGATCTCATTCACTGTGTGGATGGAATTCCTTACACCAAGCAGCCTTTCAGGTAAACCTTTTTTCATTTTTGAAAATATTGAAAAAATCAGTTTTCTTTCTGTAGTACTCAAACAATGATGTTATTAACAAAGCAACAACCTATAATGTAACTAATAAATTAAACATAGATTTCTAGGAAATGTGTAAAAATATGTGTAATGAAGCAATATAAATTGAATTCAGAAAATACTGAATAGTGCATGTTAAGCAGTTGGGTTACATTTCAAAGTGTGTTTAAAAGAAAACTATAATCTTGTGATAAGTGGTCCGTAGCATTGGGAAAATAAGTAATCATATCCTGGGAATTGCAGGATCCAATTAGGTGTGGGTGTGCGCACCCCAATAAATGCCGTTCATTTTGGGGTTTATTGGGGTGTTTGGCTGGTCGCACATAGACGTGTGAAGGCAACAGTCAGTCTGGTGCCTCATTCACACCTCGGAGGTGGCTGCGTATCACACCTGCGCCAATCAGGCCAGATAAAAGGAGCCTGCATGGGACAAGAAAGAGCAGAACAGAAAGAAAGAAGATGGAGAATGAAAAGAAAGATTTGGAGGGTAAAGATGGAGTAACTACTGTATCACCCTGCCACTCTACAATTAAAATATAAAGTTAATATTTCTTTACTTATTTTTTATTTTGTTGTTATTGGTAAAGTCTGTCCATATTGATATCGGGCAGAAAATAAGCATGTCATACCATACTATTTCCTAAGCCTGCTCACTTTGAATTTAGTTTAAAAATAAGGTTTACTGTTGCTTATCGGACATCCCCACAGTAAGAGTTTGGATTCATGGTTCCTTGCTAATCTAATTCAAATTCAGGAACATAATAAAATAGTTATGTTCCAAACATGTGTTGTACTGGGGGAAAAAGATTAAGACCATATAACAGTTTGAGGAATCATCTTTCTATCGATTTTCTAGTCTTTTTACAGTATTTTGATGGTTCAATACTTTTTGTTATATTTAAACTAAATGAACGTCTCATGCAGTTGTTTAAAAACTTGTCAGTTTTAGAAACAGACAAAGGGGGAGTTGCTAGCAAGAGTATCATGCAATTCATTATGCATATTGGTATAATGTGTTTACCAATGTTATAAAATTTGTATGATGCACATGTGTGCAGTAAGGAAATCTGAATGTTTCCATTTAAAAGGAAGTAGTTAAATCACCAATCAGCTGACATAGGTATTAGATAGGAAACAAGTGTCTGAAATTACAGTGGACTGAAATCTTCTAATCTGAACTGATGGGAAGTATTTTTCTGTGTTATTCTCCATTCTGAACCCACATGTTTGCCTCGGTTGTGTTATAACAAGAAATAAAAGCTGTATAAGTACCACAGGAGTTTCCACCACTATGAATCGCATTACATTTCATATCATTAATGCTATTGTTATATATAGCAAGAATGTAAATACAGTAATTTACTATGTTTAATTCATCTATCCATTAATTTACTTAATCACATTAAGCCCAAACCTAACAGTATACTGTCTCTGAATTGAAACATAGCCAAAGCAGTCATTCTATATTACTAACTAAATGATAGTTGGAGGATTCAAGAAAACAAAAATCGGTTGAAGAAGTTGTGAGGAAACTGGACTCTATCCCAATAAGTATTGGGTACATTAACATTTTTGAACAACTTTGCTCCTGCCCATTTAAACAAATCTGTGTCTTTTATGTGTGCTCATTATTTAATTAGTAATCTATAAAACTTGTATCTATGTGCAAACTTGTCATGACACCTGCACCCAGTGAAGAGCACTATACAATAATAAACTGAGTTGCTAAAATGGGCAGATCAGACTATACATATCACCAGCAAGTTCCTTCAGCCATTACTCGGAAACCCAGTGATAATTTAGAGACTAGTCAAAAGATACAATCCTTCATTTCTATCCTGGGTACTTCCTTCAGTCTTCTCCCAGTGACCCATAAACAACAGGGGGAAAATTGATAAGGAAATAATCTCTGAAAACAGTTTGTTCAGGTCAATATATATGAATTCCTATTCCCCTATTTATAAAACAGTTTTCAAATTTTACATCTTTTCAAAACTGCTGTCTTCAGCTACACTGTCAAGTAATTAGGTTCATATATTAATATCTTTGTTCAAAACATATTTCTTAATATCTGTATAAACTTTACACATGAGCCTCCCTTGATTCTTTGTAATCTCATCATCTAAGCTAAAGAATAAAAGGATCTGTTGGCAGAAATTTGCAGTGTCTGATAATACTGTTTATTTCTCCCATAGCTGTAAATAAATCGTCTACATTAACAGGACACTTTATTAGATACACCTTGCTAGTACCAGGTTAAACACCGTTTTGCCTTCAGAACTGCCATAATTCTTCATGGCATAGATTCAACAACATGCTGGCAACATTGCTCAGGGATTTTAGTCCATATTTACATGGTAGCAGCATGCAGATGCTGCTGATTTATCAGCTGCGTATCCATGATGCAAATTTCCCATTCCACCAAATCCCAAAGGTGCTCTGTTGGATAGAGATCTGGTGACTGTGGAAGCCATTTGAGTGCAGTGAACTCATTGTAATGTTCAATAAACCAGTTTGAGATGGTTTTGAGCTTTGGGTACACTGTGCTCATAAAGGGATGGACGTGGTCAGGTAGACTGTAATATCAAACATAAATCAAAATACGCTTCTTTATACACTACATTGTCCTCTACCTCAGATAAATATTTTATATTAAACACCAATAGCATATTTCATAATGATTGTACTGTATTAATTTTAGTAATTCATCTGAATCCTGTTATATACTAATTCAAGTATTTTATTTTGTTGTATTATCATCTAAATTTTTTTTTTTCATCTGGGTTCTAATGTGTTTGAGTGTGTAATGTAAGCCAAAGGAATTAAACAGTCTCTGGTCCCTCTATAGTGCAGTAGTGAGTTATAGATCATTGTTTTTTAAATTAAAGTTAACTCTTTACCCATCATGCCTGGAAAACCTTCCTTTGGATCCTCTAACAGGCCTTTTGGAGATCAAAGTATTTATTTGTTCAATGTACTGCTATCAAACTTCCTTACAACATCCTAGGTTGTTAATGAGGCTTGATATTCCCTAGTTCTATGTAGGACTGCTCCTTAACACACCTTTAGTGGTCATCCTGTCCTTTACAATCATTTCAGTGAGTCTGCATGTACTACAGATTAAATCAATTAGTGTATAATTTCCAACCTAGTACAATCTCCTTTTTAATAATGAAGTATCAGCTATCAGCCACCTTTTTATAGTACACTTTTTATGTTGGGACTGTAAGTTTATATTTCATAATGACACATTATTTATAAACTCTGAATGGAATATTTTTCCTGCCCTGGCAATTTGTTTTTAACAGGTTTTTAAACGTTGTAGCACATTGTTAACAATTGCCTATATACCGTTAAAAGTGTCTCCTGGCATTTTATTGAACTTTTTTGGTTGAAGCCTAAGCAAAAAATGTTTTTAATATATTTTTCCTTCTTAGTTCCCAAAGATGTAAATGATAGTTTAATTGACAACTTTAAATTAGCCCAAGTGTGAATATGGGTGTGTATCTGTGTGGTCCCTGTAGTGGATTGATGGCCTGTCTAAAGCTGATTCTTACTTTGTACCCAGTGCTTCTGGGATTGGCTTTGGCACCCTGTGACCTTGCATTGAATTAAGCAAGTTTGACAATGTTGCACTATTTAACCATTTGTGCAATTTTAATACCCTCTTTTGCTTATATATAGTGTGGTCCGGATCTAATTATGCAATTTTTATTATGCTATAACTTATTAAGTTTATTACATAGAAAATCACCCGAAAAATCCCAGACCTTCGAGAAGTGTGCGAACTGACGACATGAAGAATCGTCTTTGCGCCGAACTGGAATCATCCCCGCATAAATCAAAGTCATCCAGACTATCTGGATCTGCATAATTAGATTTGGACCCCCCTGTAGGTGTTTGCTTGCCACATTTAAGCATTGCATAATGACTTTTAGGATTAATTTGTGTATTAGAAATATTACTTCAAATAAATAAGTTATGCTTTATATAATTTGTGTACTCTTTCATGAGCTCAAGTCCTTTGCAATTACAGTGCATCCGGAAAGTATTCACAGTGCATCACTTTTTCCACATTTTGTTATGTTACAGCCTTTATTCCAAAAATGATTAAAGTTAGTTTTTCCTCAGAATTCTCCACACAACATCCCATAATGACAACGTGAAAAAAGTTTACTTGAGATTTTTGCAAATTTATTAAAAATAAAAAAATTGAGAAAGCCCATGTACAGTACATAAGTATTCACAGCCTTTGCCATGAAGCTCAATATTGAGCTCAGGTGCATCTGGTTTCCCCTGATCATCCTTGAGATGTTTCTGCAGCTTAATTGGAGTCCACCTGTGGTAAATTCAGTTAATTGGACATGATTTGGAAAGGCACACACCTGTCTATATAAGGTCCCACAGTTGACAGTTCATGTCAGAGCAAAAACCAAGCATGAAGTCAAAGGAATTGTCTGTAGACCTCCGAGACAGGATTGTCTCGAGGCACAAATCTGGGGAAGGTTACAGAAAAATTTCTGCTGCTTTGAAGGTCCTAAAGAGCACAGTGGCCTCCATCATCCGTAAGTGGAAGAAGTTCAAATCCACCAGGACTCTTCCTAGAGCTGGCCGGCCATCTAAACTGTGCGATCGGGGGAGAAGGGCCTTAGTCAGGGAGGTGATTAAGAACCTGACGGTCACTCTGTCAGAGCTCCAGAGGTCCAATGTGGAGAGAGGAGAACCTTCCAGAAGGACCGACCTCTTTTTACAATCCACCAATCAGGCCTGTATGGTAGAGTGGCCAGACGGAAGCCATTTCTTAGTAAAAGGCACATGGCAGCCCGCCTGGAGTTTGCCAAAAGGCACCTGAAGGACTCACAGACCATGAGAAACAAAATTCTCTGCTCTGATGAGACAAAGATTGAACTCTTTGGTGTGAATGCCAGGCGTTACATTTGAAGGAAACCAGGCACCGCTCATCACCAGGCCAATACCATCCCTACAGTGAAGCATGGTGGTGGGAGCATCATGATGTGGGGATGTTTTCCAGCGGCAGGAACTGGGAGACTAGGCAGGATAAAGGGAACGATGACTGCAGCAATGTAGAGAGACATCATGGATGAAAACCTGATCCAGAGCGCTCTTGACCTCAGACTGGGGTGACGGTTCATCTTTCAGCAGGACAACGACCCTAAGCACACAGCCAAAATATCAAAGGAGTGGCTTCAGGCCAGAGCCCAGACTTGAATCCGATTGAACATCTCTGGAGAGATCTTAAAATGGCTGTGCACCGACGCTTCCCATCCAACCTGATGGAGCTTGAGAGGTGCTGCAAAGAGGAATGGGCGAAACTTGCCGAGGATTGGTGTGCCAAGCTTGTGGCATCATATTCAAAAAGACTTGAGGCTGTAATTGCTGCCAAAGGTGCATCGACAAAGTATTGAGCAAAGGCTGTGAATACTTATGTACATGTGATTTCTCAGTTTTTTTATTTTTAATAAATTTGCAAAAACCTCAAGTAAACTTTTTTCATGTTGTCATTATGGGGAGTTGTGTGTAGAATTCTGAGGAAAATAATAAATTTAATCCATTTTGGAATAAGGCTGTAACATAACAAAATGTGGAAAAAGTGATGCGCTGTGAATGTTTTCCGGATGCACTCTATCCATCCATCCTGAACAAATCCTTCTCTCATAATCCTGTTTATCTCATAAGCATTTCGACAGTGAACTGCCATTAACTGAATGGAGACTGCAAAAAGCAATGGTGACAAGGAGCATCCTTGTTACCACTACGTTCTAGTTTGAAGTAGTCTGAAATAATGTTGTTAATACAAACTGAAGCTTCTGGGTATAGTAGTTTGATCCATGCACAAATGTTCAGGCCAATTTCTCCAATGTAGCGAAAAGGTAGTTCCATTCAACCAAATCAAATGCTTTTTCAGCCTCCAATAATAATAATAATAATGATGTCTCTGGGGTGTTTAATATATTCACCCACAAAGTTTAACAGGCATCAAAGGTTGTAAGCGAAGTGCCTGCCTTTAATAAATCCAGTTTGGTCTTGTGATGTTACCGAAGGAAGCACTTTCTCATTCCTTCTAGCTTGGACTTTGGAGAGTTTCTTAACAGTATTATTCAGAAGTGAGATTGCTCTGTGTGATGCACATTGTAATAAGTCTTTTATTTTGCTTAGGGAAGACGGTAATTAATGCTTGGGGAAAAGTTTGAGGTAAAATTTTATTGTCTCTAGCTTGTGTAAATGTTGTTAATAAAAGGGAATCTAACTTAATTGAGAATTTTTTGGTTCTGTTTCTTTACTTTCAAGAGGATGAGTTCTGTATGCAGAGCCTATCTTTTCCTATGAAGTTCCTCATTTGGACACCTGGCACGTTCTTCATCTGTTCTGATAATTTCACTGATTAGCTCTGATACATTCTTGGTTTCCAGTTTATTTTTGTGGGAAAGATTTGAAATAATCCGCCCTCTTAAGAAAGTCTTCAGATTTTCCCAGAGTATTCCAGCAGAGACTATTGAGGATGTATTTGTCTCTAAAAAAATTGATTTGCTTGGATATAAATTCTATACAGTTCTTGTCTGCTAATAAAAGTGGGTAAGACTCCAGCTTGCAAAGTGAGTATTTGGGACATAGTGATTTAAGCTCCATGATCAAAGGGGCATGGTGGGAGATAACAATAGCGTGGTGTATAGCGGGTCCAGAGCTCCCATTAAAAGGGCCACTTAAATAATCACTGCACTCGCAGCTTAGCGAGGGGGCATGGTGGTGTGTAGCTGAAGCGGTTCCTGAGGAGTTCATGATGTGGGTGTTTCTTGCCTAACTGCACAGGTGAAAAACGGTCCGTATCCATAATTGTTCCCAGGAGCTGCTGATTGCCACCACTGCCACGTCCTCTTCATAAATAGAAGTGCGAGTCGGCTAAAGGGAAGAAAAATGAAAGAAACAGAGGTTGCAGTAGTGTGGAGGGAGCATGAAGGCAGGAAGCAGTAGCAAGAGAAAGCCAGTGCAAGAGAGCGAGTGAGTGCAGCTGAGCATGGAGCTTGGGTGTTTGGCCGACACCTAAGGAGTAGAAGTAGTGGTTGCTCCTGCTGGGTTTATTTTGAAGAGCGGGAGTGACCGGAAGGCGGATGATCCTCCGCGTAAGGCCATGGAAGGCAGCGGGAGTCAGGACTTGGGATGTGCATTCCCCAGCGTGAGCGCCCTGGTCGCTGTGGAACCCAAGTCGCTGTTTGGAGAAGCCTACCGGAGCCAGGGGTCGGTGAGGAGATCCGATCAGCCAAAGCAGGTAGAGTAGGTCAGCTGCAGCTTGGGTGACTCTCCTGTTGCGGGGCCTGTTTGGGAGAAGCAAGGGAGCCGCCAACAGTAGTAAAAGGATGCACCAGATTGTTAAAAGGATAGATTCCAACCATTATTTTAACCTCGTTGTTTTAAAGATTTTTTCTAATGGATTTTAACCTCCATTTTTCACTTCTGTTTTTACTGGATTATTTATTTAATGACTTTGAAGGCACTGCACTAATTATTTAGAAACTTTTTTTTTATTATTTTTAATAAAAGCAGTTGACACTTTTGTGCACCATCTCCTTGCTCCATTGTTGTGCCTCACTGCGAGCTCATTGGTGACATTACCGACGGTGTTAGGTTCAAGGGCTTCCGGACAGAAGATGGGAGCATGCAGCAAACCCACATCGTCACATAGCATCATACTTATAAGATTTAATCATAGGCAAAAAATTGTTCTCTATAAAGAAATAATCATTTCTTGAGTAACAGTGATGCACTGGTGAGTAGGAGAAATATGCTCTTGAGTTTGAGTTTAGAAATTTCCAGGGGTCTGATAAGCTCTGATCAGTTACAAACTGTTTAATTGTTATTACAGTGTTAGATGTCATTGCCCCTGTGGTAGGAGACCTATCTAGGTGTGGATTTAAAATACAATTAAAGTCCCCAGCCATTATAATTTTATGAGTGTTCACATTGGGAAGTAATGGAGATACATTTTGGATGAAGTCCCTATCATCCACATTGGGTGCGTAGATATTTATCAAAATCACTTTACAGTTAGTTACCCATGATGATCACATATATTCCTTGAGGATCAGATACTACATCTGATACTACAAATGAGATTGTTCTATGTATAAGAATTCCCACACCTCTTGTTTTACTTTGTAAAGCTGGAATGGAATATTTGGCCAGTCCAGTCTCTGTGCAGCTGAAACTGATCCTTGTTTAATAAGTGGGTCCTGTCCAAAATAAAAACCAGCTCCCCAGCAGTGGCCTATAGAGATATCTATTGAAAATAAAGTCCAAATACTATCAGCATAAAATATAATCCTGAAGAGTTTGAGAGAGTAAACCCAGGTAATCATGTTAAACAATAGCCCTGGATAAGCAGATAATGTTTGATAGTAAGCCCTAATACAATAAACCAGGGGTATGATGTTAAATAGTCCCCTTATAAAAAAAAAAAATACACATACATATAATGTACATACACAACTATAATTGTAATTAAAACAAAAACAAAAAGTGGCTGAGAAGGAAATAGGATGTATAATTATGGTACCAGTATCATTGCAAGCGGATCAAACAGCATGTGAGATTTTCTTTGCCATGCCAGGACCAGATGCGACTCATGATCATATTTCAAAAAAAGTGTCGGGACCAGTTTTCTTGGCTCTTTTTCTGCTTTCTCCATAGAAGTAAAAATGTAGAGCTTGCCTTTAATGTCCACTTTCAGTTTGGCAGGATACAAGATGCTGAATCTGATCTCGGCTTTCCGTAAGTGCCATTTAGTGTTGTAAAATGCGGCACGTTTAGCAGCTGTTGAGGGTGAAAAATAAGGGAAAAATATGAATGTTGTTATTTTCAAATGTAATTTTTTTTCTGTCTGAGAAGTAACATTATATGTAATTTAAATTGTATTTTTTCAAAACGCACGATGAGAGTCCTAGTTTTTGAGGTATTTGATCCACGTATGGGGATAGCTGCTGCTACCTTGGTGTCTGATTTGAAGTCCTTTCGAATTATTTTAGAGAATAGTTCAGCTACATATTTCACTGGGTTTGGACTTTCACGATTCTCAGGGAGACCTAATATTATTCCTTCTACATCCATCTTCCAGTGCAGCTAACCTGTTCCTAAGCACTTTGCATTCTGAATTTGCTTCCGTTGTTTTTCCGTCAGTGGTAGATGCCAGTTGTTTAGCTGTTTCAATACGAGCTGTGAACGTTTGTTTAATGTCTTCAAATTGAAAAAGTTTATTCTCAAACTTAGATGCATTTTCATGTATTTTTTCCCTCAATTTTTTCTAGCATACCCTTTAAAGGTTGCATCAAAGTGATTGATTACTTAAAAGATTTCTCCTGGTCTTTAATATCCTGAAGCACTTTATCATTTGTCTTGTTTATGTCCTGTGTTTCTTTCCTTATATCATTTGTAACGGCCAACCCCTTTACCCAGCCGGCAGCTACACCTCCAAGACCTGTGGCCTGGATAATTTGCTGAGAAATCTAACTATCAAGCCGTACTTCTACACAAGTAAACTTTTCCCCACAATCAACGGTATAAATGCAAGTCCACAAAAACAGAATGTAAAATTAAACGGAGTAAATGTATTCAATGAAACAAGACATGCCACAAAACAAATGCACATATAAATATTCCTCCACCCCAGCAGCCTCAAGACAGCACCAAAAAATATACATACAAAAACCCCTCCCTTGTCCCTGTAACATATAACACACACCACACAAGCAACAAAATGACTAATAAACAGAATGGTTGTGGATTTGAGTCCGAAAGTAAAAATGTCCTGAAAACGGATGACTGAACTTGCGGCAATTGTGGTGTTTGATTTTCCCGGCGTTTGGAGCAACCTCACCGCGATTCCTCGGCGTATGGTGGATGATGAATCGACCCCGGGGTCTCAGCAGATGCAAGTTGAAAGACAGTCCAGAATAAAGAAAAACAAACTGGAACAAAGCGCAATGTGATGAAACAGCAAGCAAGTTGAAGTAATTGACACAAAACACGTTTTTTTTTCTTTCTCTCTCCTTCCTCTTAAATAGTCAATGACGGCAGTAATTGTTTGATTAAGCACAGGTGTTTTCCAGGTTTGCGGCTGCGGTCTCCTTCCATCATCCGTCCTCCTTTACGGGGACGGCATTAACTGATATACATACAAACAGCCAATGGGACAATGAAACGAGACACACACAGAACTGACATTTGAACACTAACTATGTGGCCCCGCTACACATTTATGTCCTTTTTCCTTATACTGTATCATTTATATCCTTCTTTATATTATTTCTGAACTCCTTTATGACCCCACATAAAGTGGTGATCATTACCTTTAGCTCAGATAGATCATTTTGGTCTTCTCTGTGCTCTGTGGGTGAAGTTGCAAGCCCAGTTGGAGTCAATGTTGCTGGCTCACAAGAAGTAGTTGGCCTGACTCACTTGCACATTCATTCTCACTTTCGCTCACGGCTGGAGACGATGCAGCAGCGTCAGGTCCTCTTTCGCCTATCTGTTCCAGGTTAGTCTCTGGCAGAGGCCGTACTTTGAGCTTGAACTTGATGTCTGTTTAGGCATGGATGAAGCTTTAGCTGTCTTTTTCCATTTCTTTCTGAGCCTTTATTCTGCCACTCATGCTAATATATGCTTGCATATACTGTAATTGAACCCCCTCGGGTTGGGTAAATACAAGATACCTTGGGATGATAAAAAAGAGAAAAAAATAACACAGCTGCTAACGGAGTCCTACCTCAGATCTCCATCTCCCATAACGGACAAGACCAAATCTAAAGTGTTTAAGAAATAACATAATGCTAAATGTTTGTGCTAGATTTAGATTGGTGTAGAGTAAAACAATGGGGTGTCGTAACAACCACAAAGTTTGAAAACGTGAATTTTGTGTCAATCTTAATTATAGATGGACAAGACTGAAACAAAAGTGTCAAATTGCTTAGTGAAATGAGTGACTAACCTATTCCAAAACGTCACAAAAATCTTGTTATACAATATGTTGTAGAGCAGGGTTATAGTAATAGCTAAGATATTTAAAGGATTGTACATTGGGAATAGGGATGGATAGATAATGATCCTTTTGGAAAAAATTATAGGAAGAAGGCATGATTTTCTCCAATTTTTTGTTAGCCAGGGAGTTCTTCATATTTATAAAGCAGGTTTGAAATATGAGGTTAGTCATCTAAAGCATTCCCAAGAAAAAGTAGAGTGCTGTATTGTCAATGTATGAAAATATTTTGTGAGATGTGTCATTACAAATTATAGAGGAAAACAACCGTGAGTTACATAAGAGTGCCATGTGGCTCTAGCGAAAGAATGAAGAACATAGGAGACAGGGAAATCTTGTTTTGCTCCCTTACAGATAAGAAAATGATAAAGTAGGCTAAATTAGAAACTTCAGATACAATGTGTGCAAGTATAGTGCCTTGATTATATTAATGAAAAAGTCGCCAAAGCCCTTCACCTTCAGTAATGTATATAGATAATACCAGTACAGATTGTCAAAGGCCCTTTTGACATCTAGTAATAGCAGCACCACAAGGGTAGCTTGGAAATTATCCTTGGTAATAATATGAAACAGATGGGGAGCATTATCTGCCACAAATGTAGCCAGTCTGACTGGCTCAAACAAGCCTCTATATAATGAAATTGAGTAGTTAGAATTTTGACTAGTAATTTGCAGCTGGAATTCATCAATAAAAAATGGCATATAAGTGGAACAGGCTGTTGGACACTAACACCATGAGCCCATCATATGATAAAATGTTTTTTATTATTTATCTACTGTCTATAGCATTGGGTATAAATTGAGCGGCAAGAAAGTTTCCTGCCAACCCAGCTCAACCAAAGCATTGTACTGTATCTTATCAACCTCGGAGGTAAGAATCCTGGCATGTAATAATCTCCTAACTAAAATTATTAAACCACTGTTAAAGGTGGACCTTGAAGATGAGGAAGCAATACTATAACATTTGGATGCCACATACTGTGTATGTTTAGAAATTTCAATGTGTTTCTTAAAAATATGATATTTCTACCTGATTATGCTTTAAAAGATCAATAACACTAAATCTCTCCTGAGAGGTAGATGGTGACTTCACTTTCCACCAACCATCTCTGAATAAAAAACCCAGTCAGCATATTAATCATTCTCAGCTTTTGATAGAATACCCAGGATTTATAAAATTATCTCTCCTGCCTTTATCTTTGTTAAAGCAGTTTCTGAGAGGAGGAAGGGTATACAGTAAACCCTCGTTTATCATGGTTAAACCGTTCCAGACTCTACCGCGATAAATGAATTTCCGTGAAGTAGGATTCTTTATTTATAAATTGAATATTTTCACAGAGCATAGAAGACCTGTTTACGACCTTCTAAACACATTTTTAACATTATTAGAGCCATCTAGACATGAAGTAACAAGCTTTAGTCAAAAGATTAAACTGTGCTCCATGACAAGACAGAGATGACAGTTCCGTTCCACAATTAAAAGAATGCAAACATATCTTCCTCTTCAAAGGAGTGCGTGTCAGGAGCAGAGAATGTCAGAGAGAGAAGCAAACAATCAAAAATCAGTAGGGCTGTTCAGGCTTTTAAGTATGCGAAGCACCGCCGGAGAAAGCAGCTGCAAGGAAGGGAGCAATGTGAAGGTAGTCTTTCAGCATTTTTTTTAGAGGAGCGTCCGTATCATCTAGGCCAATGTCTGAACAGCCCCCCTGCTCACACCCCCTCCGTCAGGAGCTGAGAATGTCCGAGAGAGTGAGAGAGAGAAAAAGCAAACAATCAAAAATCAATACGTGCTGTTCAGGGTTTCAAGTATGCAAAGCACCGCATGGGAAGAATATCGTATATCATTGAGGAGTTTTTTTTAATATGTAATACATGCTCTGATTGGGTAGCTTCTCAGCCATCCACCAATAGCGTCAATTGTATGAAATCAACTGGGCAAACCAACTGAGGAAGCATGTACCATAAATTAAAAGACCCATTGTCAGCAGAAATCCGCAAACCAGCGAAAAATCCGTGATATATATTTAGATATGCTTATATTTAAAATCCGCGATGGAGTGAAGCCGCGAAAGTCGAAGTGCGATATAGCGAGGGATCACTGTATCTGGATCGTGTCATTCAAGACGGCCCATCCAGAAGGAGGAGTCTAAAAAGATTGTTATAGTCATCCTTCAAGACATCAAAGTCGACTCTTAAGTCTGAAAAGCTCTCCTGAATAACTTCATCAGTATCATTTTGTTCTTTTGACAACAAAATTTTTCAGTTCAGTAATTATCAAGGATGACTGGTCATGATCAACAGGTGTGGAACCATCATATCTGGCCTTGAGAGTTTTGTTCACTGGGTTAAGATGTATTAATGCAGATGTAAAAGTTCTACCCAAGGGCATCATTACAAGCAAGTAAGGTGGTATATTCTTTTATTGTGCTAGCACTGATACAGAAAAAAGCATATAGTGGATGCTGTAGAGCAAGGGGTGAGTTAAGCAGCTTTTGTACTAGTGCCATTTCTAAATGTCAGAAGACATCAATGTTGGGTGGGGGGATAATGACAACTATGCATGGAAGTCAGTCAGGCTCAAACTTGGATCTGTGAGGTAGCATATAGTTTATTTGTTTTTGTTTAACTGTCAGGTTGCCCTTTTTTGTAATAAAAATCGTACAATTTCGGTGTTACAAACTAGGGTGGCAGTTTGGACGTTGTGCATGAAAGATTAAACACTGATTTCCCTGTTATGAATAAGTGTGGTTGTATGCATTAGTGACTGTAACATGCAATAGACTGCATTTGTGTTTTGGTTTGGTCCTCTTTTGAGCTATTTGTGACCAATGTAATGGAATAGAAGGATTCAAAAAATGATTGGACGGATGAAAAGTATGTGTTGCCATTTTAGTTGTTTGAATATTGGATATTTTAGTGCTTGATTTAGCCACATCTTCAAGTTGGTCCTTCTGATAATTTTAAGTGAATATAAACTCCCATCATTTTGTGTGCTGTTTGTTTACTGGGAGTGCAGAGTGATTCAGTTGTCAATGTACAAATGTGAAAATGTCAGTGCCTTCATAATTTGATCAACTGTCTATATGAATGTGGTAGTTAATTTAATTTTAGGCAACCAAACATTATTTAAATTTCAATAGATTTTTCTTTCATTACCACTGTATGATGCCTGAGACACAAATTGCAAAAGTGCAAAATATCCCTTCTTGTGCTTCTTCTGTGAAATTGTCACTGCAAGAGAAAAGTGTAAAATTGCCTAGAGTCCTTGTATCTATTCTTTGATTCTAGATGAAGATCTCAAGCTGGTTATTATGGTTGTTCTTTTAATGTTTTCATCATCCAGCAGGTGGCACTATTTAACTGTTATATATAGCAAATTGAATAGTGCAAAGGATACAAGGATTATATGAGAAATTCGCATAATTACCTTTACACCAATCTGGACCTGTTTAAAGCACAAACTGTATGTTTCTAACACTTTATGAAACAATATAGAGATAATTAGGCTTTTTGTTAAATCGAGTATGTTGATTTAGCATTTTTCTCCTTAATTTGTTTTTACACAAATAATACTACAGCATAAGTTTGTAACTTATGAAAACTATTTATTTTGTCACATAATGTAAGATACAGATGATATAAAATTAACACAACCTTTAAGTTAAAACATACTGTTGTACATTTGTTGTTCAGTCATCCCAGTCTTTATATATTTACATCAAAAAGTCTTTTAAATAGTATGCTGTTATTTGTTCACAACAGAATATTAAGGTCCTGAGAAAAGTTTCATCTTTTTAGCTATTGTAAAGAATACATATCCTGCTCTTCAGTTTAAAGTTAATTACTGAGAAGTTTCTAAACAAATAAAATTGCATAGAAAATTTTGCATTTTTTTACTCTAGCTTAATGCTTATTCTGACTTAACTGCTTAATACTGTATATCGCTGTGTTAACACAGGTACCGTAATTGGAGACTACCGAAATGCTCAGTTTTTTGTTTTTTGTCCTGACATTGCAAGCAATCTTTGTTTCCATTTTGGAGACTGGCATCATCCGAACTGTCTAGAAAATGGGACTTGTCATCCCTGGTCAGGGAAGGGTACGGTGATTGCCTGAATTGTGGCAACTACAGTGTCGGGTAAGCTTCTTGCTAGGGTCATTCTCAATTGGATCCGTGATCACTTGCTTACCTACCAGCAACCGGAGCAGTCTGGTTTTATGGATAAGAAGTCTACCATCGACCACATCCTGGAAATGAGGGTTCTCATAGAGCACAAATGCAAATATCAGCAGAGTTTTTTTGCAGCCTTTGTTGATTTTTCATAAGATACTCAGTTGATCCAGCTGCCCTGTGGGACATCCTGAGCAAAGTGGAGGCAGAATATATTTGTTTTTCCCAGTTGATTTGTAAGGGGTGTGTTTTTGCTCCTACTGTGCCTAACACCCATCCATGCAAGCACTGAACAAAGTCCTGGGGTCCAGTGGCAGTGGGGCAACTGTTGGCAAAGAAACATTCAGTGATCTTGATTCTGCTGACAATGCTGTGATCTTCGTGGAGTCAATGGAAGCACTGAATGGGGCTCTAGAGAGACTGAGCGAAGAATCTGAGTGTCTGGGCTTGTGAGTGTCATGGATTAAAACCAAAATCCAGGCCTTTAATGACCTCTTAGGCATAGTCATCAGCAGTGTGTCTGTCTGTGGAGAGAGTGCTGACCTTGTCGAGAGGTTTACTTACATCAGCAGTGACATTCATGTCTCTGGTGACTCTTCCTATGAAATCAGTAAACGGATTGGGAGAGCATTGGGGATCATGAGGTTGCTGGAAAGGGGTGTGTGGCACTCCCGATTACCTGTGCAAAAGGACGAAGGTCCTAGTCTTTAGTGTCCTGGTGCTTCCTGTCTTGCTATATAGTTGTAAGACATGGACGCTATCCAGACGAAGACTGGACTCCTTTGGTACTGTGTCTCTTTGGAAATCCTTGGGTACTGCTGGTTCAACTTTGTGTCCCAAATGAGGCACATCACCTGAATTGTGAGAAAGCGTCAGTTGTGGCACTTACAGCCATGTGGTGCGATTCCCCGCGGGTGATCTGGCTCGCAGGATCCTCATTGTTGAGGATCCAAGTGGCTGGGCCAAGCCACTACCATACCCCTAGCCCTACATAACATCTGGCTAAGGCAGATAGAGGGTCATTTCCAGAGTGTGGGACTGGACCGCATGTCTGCCTGTGGGGTTGCCAATCAGGATCCCAAACTGTTTTGTCGTGTGGCGAGTGCAGCAATGCATTGCATTGTATCAATGCATGCTCCCCAACCTGACCTGTTTTTTTCCTTGGTCAAGGCAGCTTGACCAGTCATTACTGTACTCATTAATTAGTTACAAGCAGGTTTAGACTATTAAATAAGTGCATAATCATTCTGCTCAGTTGTGACTTTCTTTTCCTGGTAATTTTAACTGCCTACTAGCCTATCAAAAGCACAACTGTGCTTTTCTTTCAATCATTTAAATTATACTGGGCATGTTTTCTTTGATCCTTACCGCTAAGAATAATCCTCTGGTAAATAGCACATCATACTAAAAGTGTAGTGATGACCACTATAAAGGAAACTTGATTGTATCTGACAAATGAGAGTCTGATTCAAAAATAATTGCTTTTGCATTGGCAAGCATTCAACTTGCATATTAATACAATATATACACCATGTTTCTCCTTTCCAAATGAACATATACTTAATAATCTTTATGATTGTGACTATCCGCGGTTGTTTGCTTCTCTGATAAAAGCAATATTCATTATTAAATTGTGGATTTTTAAATACACAAAAACTAATTTTATTACCGTATAATTACCTTGAAAAAGGAAAAGCCGATACTTGGTTAAACCATACCTTATAAAGACACAATTACAGTACAGCATGCTATAGATATTATTGCACTATTGATTTGCACTAAATAGGTAACACAATATCAAGTTTTTGCAATTGAACAGTACAGTATTCTGCATCAATGTATATAGCAAATAGAAGGAACAGGTGAACCCAAAGAGGACCCTGTTAAAAGGAGCAGTAAAACTCTAGGATAGCTATGGTAATGTGTAAAAATACAAATCAGAGTATATAGTAACAGAGCAAATGCACTGTGAAGCACAGATATAGAACTACAGAATATGTAATAGAGCAGGCAAAATAAAAACATTCTGAGTACTTTTGTTCCTTTAAGGTCAGCAGATCAAATTATTATTCCAAAATAATATAGTGACTATAGAATCATACTAGATAATGCGTACTGTGGAAAACTAGGATTAAGAGGCAACAATTTAAAAAAAAAAAAAAAAAAAAAGTGAAATGGTGGGTGTTTGGTCTGGATTTGAATGTTCCGACGGATGTTCTGCACAAATGCTCTGTACTAATAGAAATATAAAGAGGGGTGAGAAGAATAAATGCCACAGAGCTACATAAGCATTTTCAGAGGGTTAGATTTCTGTTAATTATATATACTTTTTAGAAAGGGCATTCATGTTACAGCACTATATTCTAAATATACTTAATGCTATTATTGCAAACCTTAAAAATATTTGTTGGAGCAAGTTCTTGCTCTAAGCTGAAATTTCTGGCACCTTCTTCAGAAAATCTAGATGCAGGAATCTGTGCATACTCCCAACTTCCGCTACATAAATCCCGGTCAGTGTGAAAAGTAACACTCGTGCACGTGCCTTCTGTCCCGCCCCAACTCAGAATTACGTCTCTATGAATATGCAAATTAATATAAATAGCCCTTAAGCTCAGCCTTGAAAAGACAATGGTAAAAGCACTGCGGGAAATATAAAATTGCAGCGAATACCAAGTGGAGGCAAGGAAAAACTTACTATTTGTTGGTTTAAACAGTGGTATAATCAACAAAAGGAAGTTGATCGAGTGACAGAGTGTCGGAGAAATTCGAAAGCTCAAGTCCACCAAGTTGCACAGTACCCGAAATAAAAAAGAAGTTGTCACATATCCAAGTCGCCGTGAAAAGGCAAGTCGTAGCCTAAAGTCTGATTGTCATATGAAAGTTTATTAGGGCAGAGAAAAAACAAATAGGCACACAGTGGGAGAAAAAAACAGAAAATGTCAACTTTAATCTCGAAATTTCCACTTTAATCACGTAGTTTATTTTGTCATTAATGTAGAACATCATAAACTTCATCTTAAAATCGATTAATTTACTAATTTCTCAAATCCCATCGGAACTAAAGTAACACGTTATTTTGTATTTGATCTTCTTTGTGCTCTATGTGTGAATCACTATGTGATTCTTAAACCAGCTTTCTCTTCCTCCGACAGGACGCAGAATCCATTACATTCGTGATACTACAGCTGTCTGAATAATTTAAAATACTGAGACGTATACGTGATATCTTTTTCATGATGATAGGAGTGAAAGCATGGTATTAAACATGGGAACACGATGGTGGTACTAACACCCAATTCCTGTCCTTACTTTTCTTTCTTCAAATACCCAATCGCCACACAATCAGCTCTGTAATAGACGTTAAGCCATCTGTAAGCTTACAACGACGAATCTTCAAAACTTTTAAAGAACATTGAAATATCTTCGTAGTACGTGTTTAATTATTCTATCCATCTATCCTTCCAGCATACAGCAATCAATCAGGATCAATCTGTGAACTAGCTAGAGCTGCGGCACCGTGTCCTCACATGTTTAATTATTAACAATACAGATTATTTAAATAAAGTTAGTTTTATCTGTATAATATAATCAACATATTTTGCTGCATTTTATCTTAAAAATGATATTGTCATCATATGTAAATACGTGCTTTATAAAGTGGCGCAGGTTGTGCAGTATTATAACTGAAGTACAAGTTTACAGTGATGTAATTGTACTTATAAGTACAAACAGTTCTACAAGGAGGACTTGATAGACTGATTGACTGTGTTTAAAGTTCTTGGGATTAAACTTTTTCTGAACCGTGAGGTCTGTACAGGAAAGACTCTGAAGTGTTTTGCCATGGCTGAGGCAGCGTGTGCTTGATGCTGTATCCCGATAATTCTCAATCAGCTGCTGCTGTGATTCACCACTCAGATACAGTGATATAAATACTCCGAGTGGTGAAGTTAGAGTAATATGGAAAAAGATGAACCACTGTGGCAACCCCTAACGGCAGCAGCTGAAAGCAGAAAAAGGTGCAGTGAGAGTAACAACGCTAAAGCAGTTATGGTATTGGGAATACTATGGCCATTCCCTGGACCATTATATTGTTACAGGTTAATTACAATCAGATGCATTACACTAATAAACAATATGCAGTTTGTTTCAGTGTATTTATAAAGCCACGTCAGGAATGTGCATCAAAGAAAGAAAGGATAACCACACAGGAACAGTAGCACTACTTTGACGCTGGGTACCGCCAGTCTGCAAAACCGAGCGGAGAACTTGGCTTTACACCAAGTTTAGGTTTTACACATCGCGATTTGAACGTGGAAACATTCTTACGCAACATTTCTGTGCGTATGCACCATTTATTCATGAGGCCCCAGGAGATGAAATCCTAACCAAGAGACTAGTGGGGATCAAACCTAGAAAGACAGATGATCATACAACTAAACTCAATATGTAACCAAAAAAGTCTTGCGTCATTAAACTGGATAATCTACAAAGAGGCACTCATTTAAAAAAAAAAAGTTTTGCTTTGTTATCTACAATCATGGATGACCCATAAGGCAGCATCATGCGGCTTGTCACAATTTCCAGAGGATGTGATGTTGCCAATGAACAACTGTATCTAGATAACAGTCACAAAATGTCAGTGCTCACTAGGGGAAACAGTATGGTGTTGTGATGCAACAAAAATATAACCATAAAACAAAAGTATAAGCCCAAAACAAAACTAACAAAATGAAAGTGAAACTAAAATCAGTATAATTGAAAAAAAAATAAATAAATACAAACGCCCTCACAAAAAATTAACAAACAGAAGCAACTACAAAACCACCAGCATTCATAACACTCACATTTTCTTGAATGAGCAGTGTTCAATCTATGTGTCCTTAATGGATATCTGCTTATTTTCATTATATGTTGCCCTCTACCTGAACTTGCCACTAAGAAATGTGTAGATCCAGTTTATCTCATAAGTAATCATTTCCCCACATGGCACAGCTTCCTAGCATATTTGTCTTTTTTTTTTTTTTCTTCAAAAGAGACCTCCAAAGGTCTTAGTGAAACACTTCAACATGAATTTTGTTGGATTTCTACATTCTGCCCATGTGGGAATTCCAAAAATTTGTACATTTTTTTTTCCATCTGACACTATCTTCAGAATCTACTAATTTATTCTGAAGATTTTTACATTAATGTTTTTAAGGTAGTCTTTGTTTCATCTTTCACAGTCACCATCTGTTCCAGCTTTTCAGTGCAGGATGTATTTTATGTTGTCAATCCAAGCACCTGTCATATTAACTTTGTTTAATATTTTGCTAAATTTTTTTTTCATTTTTTGCTTGCAACATTTGCCTAAACATTTTACTTCACTGTCTTATTTATATCATTCATACCCTCATTAATTTCTTTCATATCAGTCCACAGCTTAATCATCAACTTCTAAAGGATCTTTCCATTTAAAAGCATTCTTTATGTTTAGTGCTGTGATGTTGTTTTGTAATTGGTGGTTGTTTTTGTTGGAGTTTGTGGAAAAAAAAATGTCAAATGAGTCCCTGATTTTGTTTTGTGTGGTAAATTCCAGTAATAACTTACTCTCAGCTTCACTGTTGTTGGGAGTAGTTCAGCCATTGCTAAAGTGTGATGTTTTCTAGCCTGTTTGCTTCTGTGACTGCTACACCAGGTGCACCAGAATCTATGTTTAATACTACCTCACCTTGTAGCAAACACATATCAAGCAAATCTCTTTGGCTTTGGAAATGTTTTTAAAGGTTTTCATTTCAGAAGCATGTGCTGTATGCTGTGCTGTAGGAGTATTAGAATGCAAGATATCTTGGTTAGTTGAAGGATTAAAGGGTAAAGCACTGCTGATAGAGGAGGGTAGGGAGAGTAGTCTGAAGGATTCATTCCTAGCAATCACACAAGACTAGCTAAGACTTAACAGATAGTTAGAAATGTTATCACTGTTGATTGTAAAATTGCAGATGAGCATTCGTGTCATTTTGATGCAGTAAAAATCTAGTTTTTCATTTTTTGGTAATTTCAATAACTTTATAACAAGTTTAGAGATTTGCTTAGTTGTATCAAAGCAGATGATTTAAGTATAGGAAATGCAAACACACACACACTGCACAAATAATTACTCCTGTGGAGATGAGGAAAATGACAAAAGCCTTACAAAGGTTAAAATATTGTGCAAAAAATTACATTTTCCATTAGCAGCAACCAAACTCCAAATGCTACGTTGAAAATAAAATTTTGAACATAAAAACCCCAAATATTCTCAATTCAACAACCCAACAAACGCCAGTATCACAAAGACGTAGGAATGTGGTCTATATTTTGTATACCTGCCAAGCAAAGACAACTTTCAGAGAAAAACATCATAACAGATGTTCAAAGTTATTAGTAATTGCTTTTATTTGTTGATGTTAGTAGCTTGATAAAACAAGGTACTGGCTAGTTGGTTACATCACCCCTAATGTATGTAACAATATTTAAGAACTGTTCATATTTAAAAAAGTAAAAAATTTATAATTTTGTCATAGTTTTCACTAAAACACTTCATGCCATTGTTTGAAAAGCTTACACTGAATAAATATATATTATAGCAAACAATGCTGTTTACTATATTTAACAAAATAGTTTTGCTGCTTTTCAAGTATCTATTATCTATTTTAGGTCGATCAACTTTCCTTTATCAAAACTTTTTAATGAAATTTGCAGAAACTCTTAACATTTATTTTATCCCCTAATTTCATAGCTATTGAATACAAATAGAATACATTTATTTAGAAAGAGGTCTACTGTTTAGCATAGTGATTATTAATATATTTTGAATGCTTTATTTTTTCTTTAATTAGAGTAAATACCATGAATAAATGTATATGCCACCTGTTTATATAGAGCTGATTTCTTTGTTAGTTTTACTAATGTGTATACGGTGGCAGTTATTTCAGTTTATCTAATAAAATCAATATTTTAACTTGATGTTGTCATTCTTTCTATAAAGAATTTCCTTATGCTATACTAATATTAATGGTGACACTTTGTAACTTTGCCTAAGATAAAGTTCATAGGTATTTATGTACAGTTGACTAATTTTCTAGGATTAATAATATCTGCAGTGGTTTTCTTCAGGAGACAATGGTTGTTTCATACATTTAAAAAAAAAAATTAATTTGAATCATTGATAGGACCAGCCATTGAAGCCTGGACAATTTAAAAAAAAAAAAAAATGAAGTAAATAAATAATTTCAGATTTGAGATTGGTCATGGTGATGATTTTGAGCCGTACCCGTTTCAGAGCTATCTACTTATGATTTCTCTTATCTTTTGGTGCCATGTAGTCTCTATTGCACTGATGTCAACACTGGCTCGCCTTTCCCTGGAGTTTCATTTTCTCTATGTAATTCTGGTTACAGAAAGTTTGGACTAGAGAACACTGCAGGTTAGATACAGCAAAATGCAGTAAGAGTATTTTATTTCTCTTTCATCCCATTCCTACCTTTTATCCAATTGGCACAGACATATTGTGCTCTGTGCCCTTTAAGGCTTTGTAGGACACTGCTAGGTCTTCAGCAATAGCATTTTATATCTTAATGTAGTGTTTGAAGGCCCTTTTTTACTCCTTTGGTTAGGCTGCATTTATAGGTTTTCTACAGACCAGGAAAGATCTGCACAGATCATGAAAATTATTCTGATTTGACCACAATGATACAGACTGTGGTACTGTGCACACCAGCTCATATAAGAAAGAAATGGCAAGCCAAATATACTTTCTATAAAACTTTCTCCTGTTCGTTTTCTCTCCAAATCTCCAAATTCAGCCAAATTCCCTAGATGTTTGTTGAGCCCAGGCTGATTTCCTGCCGGGTTACCTGTGAAGTTTCTCTTCATGAGGCTTGTCATCATTCATACTTAAAGGGCTCACACAACCCCAGCATCCCCGTCTACCTGCGGTGGCATTGAGAGAGGCTATCCACGTACCATTTTAGGGTTTCTTCCTTTGCAGCCACTTTCAGACTCTTGCCTTATATGCCATTGTATTTCAACATACATCCCTGTTGACCAAATGCTCATTGGGCAATATATCACATTCTGTCTTTCTCATATATACAATGAATATGTGTGTGTGTGTGTGTGTGTTTATATGAATAGTCCATACTGACAGGGTGCATTTTTTATACTTTTCTGGAAAATTGTCTGGGTTATAGGGATTTTAATGAATACAGGTTTACTCATTAAAATGCTGTTCAGCACAGCTGGTTCGCTAAGCTTTTTCTGCCCTCATTATAGTGAAACCCATCAACAGTAGCTACCCATGGGACTGCATAAAAAGCAGGTTTTATTGACAAGAAGCTTTTATATCCAGGTTGTGTTATATTAAAATGTAAATATCTAGTGATGAAAAAAGCACTAAGTGGCATCTCGAGGAGAGGGTCGTCTAAAAGAACTGTTGAGTTGTATATTATATAATTATTTTTTAAAAATTACTTTATACAAAACAGTGTGTAGTATTCTTATGGTTGGAATTTCTCTGCTGATCTTTGTAGAATTATAAAAGTAATTTGTGAAACAATGCTGAAGCCCCAATATATTACAGTTCCTACTTGGATAACAGTAGTTTTGGAAGATAGCATTATAAATTCTGTGAATCCTTTCCAAAAATGTACATTATTATTTGCATCTAAACGCAATATATGGAGTATTTTGTTATATATCTTTGTTTATTGTCAACTGAAATGAGTGTCTTTTTATAGCCACCTCTGCATAAAATGGCCATGCTCATTTGTCTCTCATCAGTGACACAGAAAAATTCTTTTTATATGGTATACAGAAACACACACCTGTAACTGTATTTTATGAAAAATGAAAGATGGACTTGGACCTCCTATGAAACCATTTTTAAATATTTAGTTTATTTGTTCTTCATGTTTGCCATACCTTAGATGCCAATTTCACACATTTAAATTACATAATCAGTGATGCATCACATCCTCACTACTGATGAATGTGTTTCCATCTGTTTTGATAAGTCTTTAATCTTGTTTTGAACAGTTCAATTGTAGATGACTCCTTTATGTAATGAGGTAAAGAGTTCCACAGGCAAGGAGCAGCAGCTGCAAAAACCCTGTCCACCCTTAGTTTTACATTTGGTACAAGGGACAAGAGACAACTGACCAGAAGATCTAAGCACTCTAGATGGCTGGTGTAAAGCACACAATTCAGATTAATAGGCAGTAACAAGCCCATGTAAACATTTAAAAACTAGCAATAGGAATTTAAAATTAATTTGAAAACTGACAGGCAGCCAGTGTAAAGAAGCTAATATTGGAGAAATAGAATCAGACTTTTTTGCCCCAACCAGAAAGCAAGCGGCAGCATTCTGGACCAACTGTAAGCTGTGTATCAGGGATTTGCTAATCCCAGAATACAGCGAGTTGCAGTAATCAAGGTGAAAAAAGATAAAACCATGAGTAGCTTTCTCAAGATCCCTAGAAGATAAAAAAGGCTTGATCTTACCTAAAAGACGAAGCTGGAAAAAGCAACTCTTGACTGCAGAATTAATCTGTTTCTCAAAAGAGAGGTTACTGTCAAAAATAACACCCAAGATTGCAGACTTGAGGTCTGCAAAAGACAGAGAAAGAGCTGAGAAGTTCAAGACCAATTTGGGCTTTAGCTGATGGACCCACTATAAGCACCTCCGTTTTATTTTGATTCAGATCAAGGAAATTATTAGCCATCTAGGGTCTTGGTTCAAAAGACAGTTGTGAAGTTGATTCATTGCAGAGTTGCAGACGGGAATATAAACCTGTGTATCATCAGCATAGCAGTGAAAAGAAATTTTAAATTTCCTAAAAATAGCTCCAATAGGGTAAAGGTATATAGAGAATAAAATAGGACCCAAAATGGATCCCTAAGGAGCAGTACATAAAAAAGAGGAATTTAAAGTCACTGAAAAGTGTCTACCAATTAGATATGACCGGAACCAGTTAAGAAGCAGCTCTTTTAAGTTCAACAAGATGTTCAAGCCGCAACAACAACAACAACATTTATTTATATAGCACATTTTCATACAAACAGTAGCTCAAAGTGCTTTACATACTGTATTAAAGAATAGAAAAATGAAAGACACAATTATAAAACAAAATAAATCAACATTAATTAACATCGAATAAGAGTAAGGTTCAATGGCCAGGGGGGACAGAAAAAACAAAAAAACTCCAGATGGCTGGAGAAAAAATAAAATCTGTAGGGATTCCAGACCATGAGACCGCCCAGTCCCCTCTGGGCATTCTACCTAACATAAATGAAACAGTCCTCTTTGGATTTAGGATTCTCACGGAAGGGCTTGATGATGATGATGGTCACGTAGACTTCTGCCTTTTTAATCCGTCCATCATTGTTGGATAATCCGTCCATCATTGTTGGAGCATCATGAAGCTTTGAGTCGCCACCACCACAAAGAAACCGGAAAAAGAAACAGAAAAGAGAGTAGGGGTCAATACCGATTTTAGAGCCACCATGAATAGTTATTTTGAGGAAATTGAACATACAGAGTATCAGGATTAAGTTAAATTAAGATTAAAATGAAGTTATAAAAAGGCCATGTTAAAGTAATGTGTTTTCAGCAGTGTTTTAAAGTGCTCTACTGTATCAGCCTGGCGAATTCCTATTGGCAGGCTATTCCAGATTTTAGGTGCATAACAGCAGAAGGCCGCCTCACCACTTCTTTTAAGTTTTGTTCTTGGAATTCTAAGGAGACACTCATTTGAGGATCTGAGGTTACGATTTGGAATATAAGGTGTCAGACATTCCGATATATAAGATGGGGCGAGATTATTTAAGGCTTTATAAACCACTAGCAGAATACCCGCGCTTCGCAGCGGAGAAGTAGTGTTGTTCTCATATCTATCTATCTATCTATCTATCTATATATATATATATATATATATCTATATATATATATATATATATATATCTATATATATATATATATATCTATATATATATATATATCTATATATATATATATATATATATATATATATATCTATATCTATATATATCTATATATATATATATATATCTATATATATCTATATATATATATACACATATATCTATATATATATACACACATACACTAATAAAAGGCAAAGTCCTCACTCACTCATCACTAATTTTCCAACTTCCCGTGTAGGTAGAAGGCTGAAATTTGGCAGGTTCATTCCTTACAGCTTCCTTACAAAAGTTGGACAGGTTTCATTTCGAAATTCTACGCGTAATGGTCATAACTGGAAGCAGTTTTCTCCATTTACTGTAATGGAGATGAGCTTGAACGCCGTGGGGCGGAGTTTCGTGTGACATCATCACGCCTCCCACGTAATCACGCAGTACATAGAAAACCAGGAAGACCTCCAAAAGCGCTGAAGAAAACATGCATTATATAATTGAGAAGGCAGCGAAACAATAAGAAGCGGCAGTGACATATACAACCATATTCATGAGTTCTGCTACTTCGGAAACAAAGCACGATGTAAACCTACACTTTAAATTAAGTTCATAGACAGGCTGCCGCTGGCGTTTGTAATTTAGTGCCTGCCCATATAAGGCCGTCCGTCAGCGGCAATCCAATAGCAAACTCCACTAAATGTTCACGGGTGAAGGACTGTGTTTATGGAGAGGAAGATGAGATGGTCAGGGTGGTGTTTGACACAAACTCAGCGAAACTGCGAGAGAAAGTTTTAAGTGCCAGGACTAAGGTAACATTAAATACAGCCATGGACATAGCACGAGATGGCACCAGCACAGCTGGGAACCTTCGATGCATGTACACCGAGCGCTCACGGAACTGACGCAGTGCACAGATAAAAGGCAACAGTTCCAAAGAGCTGAACAAAACCGAATTACACAATTGAAAAGGCAGCAAAAATATGAAGCGCCTGATAAGCATATTCATAAATCCAGCTACTGCGGAAACAAAGCACACGTGGAAAAAGTCAATGTCCCGCTAAAGGAAGACAGTGTAAAAAACCCGTGCATGCAGTGTGTCAGGTCTCAGATAAAGAAGAAGACGAGCTGTTTATTGATGCAGTAAGAAACGAATCGATGAAAGAAACCTGTCATCTTTACAACGATTGACAAACACGGAATGTAACTTGAACACAACACATCCTACAAATACGAACCTGATTGAAAGAAATAATGATAATCAAATCCTTGATGACAGCAACACTCAGTAACACTCACAAAACAAATACTGTATATTGACAGTCATGTTACGTTATTTTTAAAATGTTCCCTTTTCTTTTCTAGCTTTTTAACACACTACTTCTCATGCGATACGCGGGTATATATATATGTATATATATATATCCGATCTACATACTCGAATAATGGATACTTTATTCGCCATCAATGATTGTTTTGGTAAAGCCATACTCAGTGTATTCATTAGATGAACGGTAAAAAGTAAGAGCGAGGGAGGATGCAGGCTGTAGTGCTGCGTCAACTCTATCTGAATTGCGCGATCACATTTCAAAAAATATATCTTTTCAAGTTCTATTTAGTCCATATTTGTCAAACTCAAGGGCACGGGCCACATCCGGCCCGCGTGTAATTATATCCGGCCCGCGAGATCATTTTATATACTGTATTATTGTTATTAATGGCCCAGGTATATGAAGCGCTGGTAACACAATAAACTACAGATCCCATAATGCAGCGCTTCAGCTGCCTTGCCGAACACTTACCGCGTTAATCAAGTCTAGCTTATGATGCTGCAAGTTATTGCGAAGCTAGCTCACACGATGCTGGAGAGAAAAGTTCATTCTGAAAATAGAGCCTTTAAAAACCGATGGGAGGCTGAGTATATGTTTACTGAACCCGTGTGTCTCATTTGTGGAGCTAATGTGGCTGTAATTACAGAATTTAATCTAAGACGGCACTATGAGACAAAACATCAGGGTAACCTGAATGCAATGCAGAAGATACAGAAAGCAGAATAATTAAATAAGAATCTGACACTTCAGCGGACGTTTTTACCCGTGCACAATCACAAAGTGATTTCAAGTGAAGCTGCTTTTATGGGAGACACAAATGCACCTTGCCCCACTTTCCCTGTTGCCAAGTAATGTTAAACCAAGTCGTCACAAATGGTGTTCCCAAATACGCACTTTGCTGATAAACTGAGCGCACTGAGTTTGCACTGCGCTTTGGTGACTTTGAAGAACAAAAAAAGTCCGTCTACATGCGGCTCAACCTTGTGCATGTTTGGTAGCACATATCTGTGTGAGAAGCTCTTCTCAGTGATAAAGACTAACAAAACAGCACACAGGAGTCGCCTCACTGATGAGCACCTGCAATCCATCCTGAGAATCTCCACAACACAGAACCTCACACCAAACATAAACGAACTTGTTGCCAAAAAGATGCCAGGCGTCCAGCTCTAAAATGACATATGAGCAAAGACAACTGAATGATTTGATTTGTTATTGCTGAAAGGAACACATTTTATTTATATTTCCAGGTTTTGTTATGCAGCATGTTCATATTTGAATTTGTATAATTTTGAAGCTCGGGTATTTTGCTAGTATATATATATATATATATATACCCGCTTGGCAGCGAGAAGTAGTGTGTTAAAGAAGGAAAGAGAAAGAAAAGGAAACATTTTGAAAATAACGTAACATGATTGTCAATGTAATTGTTTTGTCACTGTTATGAGTGTCGCTGTGATATATATATATATATATATATATATATATATATATATATATATATATATATATATATATATATATAAAATACCATATATATATATATATATAGCAAAATACCGCCAGATGTGTCATGTGTTAAAGAAGTTATGAAAAGAAAAGGAAACATTTTAAAAATAATGTAACATGATTGTCAAAGTAATTGTTTTGTGTATTTGGCGCAGCGCCACAAAGTTTTTTCGCCTAGCTGCATCAGAAAATGTACCACAACGCCTGACACCTCCTTTTAGTGTTTTCTCACAGCTTGGATTGCTGCTGTCATATATATATACACACACACACACACACAGATATATATATACACATACATATCTTCATATCTACATATCTATATACATATCTATATATATATAATGTAGATAGGGGTGTGTGTGTGTGTTATATATATATATATATATATATATATATATATATATATATATACACATACATATACTTGTGTGTATGTTTGTATGTGTCTATATGTGTGTGTATAGCTTTGGTCACTGAGTGCAAGGGAAAAATAATAAAATATAGTCTATAAGTTATTAAACAGTAAAACATTAACGCTTTAAGAAGTACAGGTACATTGAGCACTACTGGAGTGGTTTCAGGTAAACTACATTTTAAAGACTGTGTAACACAACAGGTAAGTAACTAACAGCAGCTAAAATGTATATGGATCATCTCTCGGTAGTAGATCCCTTTTGAAAGGCGCTACACGACGGCTGTGGTATAGAAATTACATTTTCTATGTGAACGCTCAAATTTGTGCCTCTGGTAATGTGCCTTACCGCATTTAAAGAAAATTAGTTTTGTGTCCTCTGCAGTGTTAAGAGAGAAAGGCTTTGGTTTGGGATAAAAGGAAAAAGGTGTAAAGAAAGGAAAGTTGCCTTTTCTTTTATATAGTATAGAGAGATGTGTTCGCTGACGCTATGATCGCCTTTTGGGGACAGTGCGTGGGTCTTGTGTAGACTGGTGAGACGCCCCTGCCATTAATCAGCTGTGATGGCACTGTCAGTCCTCCACTGTGCGTGTCTTCATAATCCGAGGTGAGGACCTCATAATCGTATACGTGCAAAAGAAAGTGTGAATCGCCTTAATATTATTTTCCGTGGTGTAGAAAAGGGGTCCCGTGTTTGCACTTGTCTGGGCTATAGCGCCGGGGGAGGATGAAAAAAATTAAAAGTGCTCACTTTGACTTAAGGCAGAAGCGCAGTCAGCGCCTCAAAGGCCGGCACAGCTATGCACGCTGGCTGCTCGACTTTTGCTGGGCAGGAGACCACAGTTTTGCAGACACGCTCATGATATCAAAAGTCTCAGCCTTTTGGAGGTCATTCATATATTATATATATAGCAAAATACCGCTACCGCAGCGGAGAAGTAGTGTGTTAAAGAAGTAATGAAAAGAAAAGGAAACATTTTAATAATAACGTAACATGATTGACATTGTCATGAGTGTTGCTGTCATATATATGCCTGCCTAAATAAGTCACCCTCGCTTTGCTCTTACTTTATTTACCGCTCATTTAATCATGGCTATTGGCGGAAAAATTATAAAATGGAAGGAGGATGGCTTTACCAAAACAATTATTGATGGCTTAATCGATTATTCATAAAGCTTGAATTGGTGATGTTTTTCTGTGTTAACCTCATATTTTTCAGACTTCTTCTCAAACTAAGGTGGTGCGAGGGTAAAATGAATCGGGATGCTTGATCAATGTAATCGTGTACCCAGGAAATCATGCATTGACAAAAGCTCCCTTTGCTTGTAATGCAAAGTGTGATTAAATGCATTATTTTTAACGCGTATGGAGCACATGCATCAAGCTTCTCAGCTGTGCTTGTGCTAAGAAAAGGAAAGATTTTAAAAATAACGTAACACGATTGTCAATGTGACCTTTTGTAAGTAGTGCCTGGAGGATTCAGTGTGGAGAAACTCTAGAGATAGCGTGTGTATTAACTTGTGGATTTTTCTGTGAGTATTTGGTGGCAGTCTGACAAGTTGCTTCGAAGACGGCATTAGCGCTGAGCTCAGCTCAGACCGAAATTAGATGAATGGGAGGGAGATGATGACGTGACTCCCCACCCGCCTTTAACTGTCAATCCCCACAAACACAGTCTCGAATTTGCATAAGCACACCCCTTCACCTACAATTTTAACTTAGTTACAAAGTGATCAAAACTCTCGCTTATATCCCGCGCCCTCTCATTAAACTTGTATCCCGTGATTACCTGTGGGCATGTGAAACGCCAGCGGTAGCCTGTCTATGAACTTAATTTAAAGTTTAGGTTTACACCTTGCTTTCTTTCCGAGGCAGCAGCACTCATGAATATGGTAGTATATGTCACTCGCTTGCTTCTTATTGTTTTTCACTGCCTTCTCAATTATATAATGCATGTTTTCTTAAGCGCTTTTTGGAGGTCTTCCTGGTTTTCTACGCACTGCGTTGACAATCAGTTCACGCGATTACGGGGAGGCGGATGATGTCACACGAAACTCCCCCCACGCCATTCCAGCTCAACTCCATTACAGTTAATGGAGAAAAATACCTTCCAGTTATGACCATTAGGCGTAGAATTTCGAAATGAAACCTGCCCAACTTTTGTAAGTAAGCTGTAAGGAATGAGCCTGCCAAATTTCAGCCTTCCACCTACACGGGAAGTTGGAGAATTAGTGATGAGTGAGTGAGTGAGTGAGGGCTTTGCCTTTTATTAGTATAGATAAGCAGAATTTTAAAGTCAATTCTGAATGACACAGGTAACCAGTGTAGTGACATTAAAACTGGAGAAATGTGTTTGGATTTTCTTTTCCTAGTTAGGATTCTAGCAGCTGCATTCTGCACTAGTTGCAAACGATTTATATCTTTTGGGTAGTCCTGAGAGGAGTGCTTACAGTAATCTAGTCGACTGAAAACAAACGCTGAACTAATTTCTCAGCATCTTTCAGTGATATAAGCGGTCTAACTTTACTTATGTTTCTTAAGTGAAAAAATGCTGTCCTAATGATCTGATTAATATGTGATTTAAAATTCAGATTACAGTCAACAATCACCCCTAAGCTTTTTACCTCCGTCTTGACTTTTAATCCTAATGTATCCAGTTTATTTCTAATAGCCTCATTGTATCCATTATTGCTGATCACTAAGATTTCAGTTTTCTCTTTATTTAACTTGAGAAAATTACTATTCATCCATTCTGAGATACAAGTCAGACATTCTGTTAGTGAATCAATAGAATCAGGGTCATCAGGTGCTATTGATAAGTACAGCTGTGTGTCATCAGCATAGCTGTGGTAGCTCACGTTGTGCCCTGAGATAATCTGACCTAACGGAAGCATGTAGATTGAGAATAACAGCGGACCCAGGATAGAGCCTTGTGGAACACCATATCGGATATCATGTGTCTTCGAGTTGTAATTCCCACAACTAACAAAAAATTTTCTCCCTGTCAGGTAGGATTCAAACCAATTTAAGACACTGCCAGAGAGGCCCACCCATTGACTAAGGCGATTTCTAAGAATGTTGTGATCAATGGTATCAAATGCAGCACTCAGATCTAAGAGGATGAGAACAGATAAATGGCCTCTGTCTGCATTTACCCGCAAGTCATTTACTACTTTAACGAGTGCAGTTTCTGTGCTGTGATTTGTTCTAAAACCCGACTGAAACAGCAACAGCAATATCTACTTTCAGGAGGGCCGTCTCAACACCATGATATCACCTTAAGCCAGATTGGTAGATCTCAAATAAATTGAGTTAAGGTGATCAAACAATTGATTATAAATAATTCTTTCTAATATTTTAGCCAGAAATGGCAATTGGGAAATTGGGCGAAAATTCGCTGAAACTCTAGGATCCAATTGTGCCTTTTTTAGACAGGGACGCACCACAGCATGTTTAAAAAATGAGGGCACAAAATCCTCACTAATAGAACCATTGATAATGGCTAGTAAAGATGGACCCAAAACATCAAAGGCTTCCACTATGAGGCATGGTGGTACAATATCAAGAGGACTGAGAGTAGGTTTAAGGGTGTCAATGGTACTTTTTAGCTGTGAAAGTGAGACAACAACAACATTTATTTATATAGCACATTTTCATACAAATAATGTAGCTCAAAGTGCTTTACATGATGAAGAAAAGATAAAGTAAGAATTAAAATAAGACAACACAAATTAACATAGAATAAGAGAAAGGTCTGTTGGCCAGGGAGGACAGAAAAAAACAAATAAAAACTTGAGGAAGATCAAAAGATTCCAAGACAATATACCACAGCAGATTGTATCAATTTTACTGACAAAGAATGAAAGAAACTGCTCACATGAAAGAACAGTACTATTTAACCCCCTCACAGAATGAAGGTGAATGGCCACATTAATTGAATTAAATAAGACCCTAGGATTCTTAGAATGACGGGATACTAAATCAGCAAATAAATAATGTTTAGCTTTTATAACTGCAACCTAGAAGTTGAATAGAGAAGTCCTAAAAATCTGTTTAGAAACAATCAGTCCATCTTTTTTCCAACGCCGTTCCGCAGCGACAAGTGCGGCGTAGTGGTTGCGTAGTTTTATTTAGCCATGGAGCAGGTCTTTCCTTATTACAGCATATCTTGAGCGGAGCATTTGAGTCTAAAACTTTTTACAAGAAGAAGTAAATTCTAAAACAGAATCATCGATACCATCATAATGATTATGTACATCAAGACTAGAGAATATGGTTTTAAAATCGGATATGATAGAAGAATTTAAAAATGAGAACAACGTGGAGCACAACTAGTAGTAGGAACATCAACAGTAATATTCAAGTACATCGTTATAGAAAAGTGATCAGCAGAAGAAACATCACATAAATCAATAATAACTGAAATATCAAGTGTAAGAACGAGATCAAGGGTGTGACCGAGAGAGTGAGCTGGCGTATTAATATGCTGGATAAAATCAAATGAGTCCAATAGTGATAAAAAGTAATTAACCAAAGGTTTTCGATTGACAACAAAAATGTATGTTAAAATCACCAACAATAAATACTTTGTCATGAGAGAGGGTAATATTAGCCAGGAGATCAGAGAATTCAGAAATAAAGATATAATTAATTACAGGAGGTCTATAAACCACAGCAAAAGTAAAGAAAGGGAGCTGCACACTTTGAAAAGTTGCATTTCGTCCCCTTGTAAGTTTCCGACATAAAAACATACTTTTAAAAACGGTGGCAATGCCCCCACCACGACGAGTCAGCTGAGGAGAGTTTAAAAATGAATAACCTGATGGTACCAAGTCAGTAAAACATGAAGAGTCACCATTTACAATCCAGGTCTAAGTGATGAAAAAGAAATTCACTTTATTTGAGATAATAAAGTCTTGCAGAATAAAAGTTTTATTAGACACTGATCTCGCATTCAAAAGAGCAGCTCACACCTTCTGGTGCACGATGTCGACGCAGCACAGAGAAAAAAAAGAAAGAGGCAAATATGTGGGACAATGAGTATAAATTTATGGTACTTGTAAAAGTTAGCTTTTTTCAGTTTTATTCTCTGAATGACAATCACGCCCTAACGCCCCCCACCTCTCCTGATCTGACTCTAAGTAACAGCACCAGCGTAAATTCACACCCGATCTGACGCTGTTAGTTTTCAAATAATATTGCATTAGTGCTATGACGTTTTCTGATTGGTACTATTCAGGTCATAAAATGATATCTTCAAAATGTCACATATACCTACGTCTGTGTTTTTTGACATCATACACCATAAGGTCCATACTAATTCTACGTGAGCAGAAACACTCAATAAAACTGAATTAAAAAAAAATATAGTGATGGTGAGATACGAAGAAGGCAGATCCACCAGCGTTTGTGTGTACGCTTTTATCCCTCCAGATCAGTGAATGTCCAGTTCCATTGCCTCAAAACACCACTCACATCTACAGTTATTTCTAGTTTCAAATAAAAACTAACAGCGTCAGATCCCTAGGGCGGTGTATGTATTGTGATCGTGCGTGACAGAATAAAAGTGAAAGAAAAAAAACAGTAACTTTTACAAGTACAGTGTTATAAATGTACATGATCTGTTACAGACACAAACCAAATGTATGTGTGTACTGTATAATATTAACAATAAGAGCAGCTCACTTCTGAAAACGGCAAATATAGGAGGCAGTGGGGATGCAACCAGTGGCCCCTTGATTATAAGTCAGCAAATCTTACTGCTACACCACGGAAGCTGTTGTATCATCCTTGAACCTTTTGTGGAAGTGTTTAAATTATCTTTGGACTTCAGGCTTCACACATTCTATAGTTTATGCCTACATTTTGTAACATTTATTACTAAAATATGAAAAAGTTTTTGTTTTAACAATGTGTTTATACAGATTACTGTAGAAACGGAACACACATGAAATGCTTTTGTTCCAAATAACAATCTATTATTTCCACACTAAAACTCCAGCAGCTCACTCACTCCCAGATAATCAAACAAGGCATGAGCTGGGAGAGCTCAGTGAACGTTCTGCGACGATGAGGGATGGAATAGCAGGCTGTTTGTCTTAATCGGCACATTTACAGGACAAAGGACGCTAACATTTACGTGTTTTCTCATAGGCTCTGGTAATTCTAGTGTTAATGCATTTCATCATTAAAATGATATCGAGTATTTATCTTAGCATTATAAATGTTCAAGGAGCAGAGGAATATCATAAAATTAATTGTATTCTGTGTGGTGATTGCTGCCTGCGCCTTCTCTTATTCATGCATCATGGTGGCGCCCGTGCAGGCTGCAGCTTACAGAGCTCCCGAGTCTGCGGTGTTTAGTGTTAATCTTTGTTCGTCTTTGTCAACTAGTACTGTATAAGTAAAAAAAGTAGATTTAAGTGATAGTAGTACGCATCCATACATTTACGAGTGGCAAATCCTGATCGATTTCCAAAGAAACTGTGCCGAAATATCCAGGGAGGTGACGAAGACGCTCCTCAGCCTTTGCTTACTTCGGCAGCCTGAGAAGCTGAGTTGGCGAAAACGCAAGCGCAGCGATCAAAAGCAGAAATGAGGTAAACGCGGCGGTGTTAACCAAAGGCTAAAAACTAACCCCACCAGACCTGCGATACCATCTATTCTGCTTGCGAACGTCCGATCACTGGACAACAAGCTAGATTATATAAAGCCTGCAGCGGGCCAAGCAGTGGGAAATGAGAGACTGCTGCATCTTTATTTTCACTGAGACATGGCTCCAGGAAAACATTGCAGACTCGGCCATCCAGCTAGACGGACTGACGAATCTTCTGAGCAGACAGAGATGCCTCTTTGTCCGGTAAGACCCGCGTGGGCAGACTGTGTGTTTATGTGAACAGAGAGTGGTGTACGAACGCTGCCTCAGTTGCACGGCACTGTTCCCCCCTGATAGAGGTTTTATCAGTAAGGTGTCGGCCTTGCTACCTGCTGAGGGAATACAGTTGCGTGCTGGTGGTTGCCGTCTACCTCCTGCCTAGCACAAATGCTAACCAGGCGCTAGCGGAACTCTACGAGATCAAACTGCAAACAACGCACCTCGAGGCATTTTTCATTATTGCTGGAGACTTCAATCATGCCATTTTGAAGTAATTTCTCCCAAAATTCTTCCAGAATGCGAACTTTTCTGCTAGAGGGGGAAGCTGTCTGGACAATGTTTACATGAGCGCTCCTGACGCCTACAAGGCCCTACCCTACCCTCACCTAGACTGTTCAGATCATATCAGTGTTTTTATGGTCCCCGCATACAAGTCCCTGCTGAAGCGCACTAAACCAGCCCGCAAGAGCATCCGAGTGTGACAGGTTGGTGCGGTTTCAGCTCTTCCAAGACTGCTTCGAATTGACAGACTGGGACATTTTCAGAGAGGCTGCTATGAATGGTGACTCCATCAATCTGGAGGAGTACACAGACTCTGTGACTGGCTACATCTCCAAATGCATAGAGAATGTTACTTTTACCAAGGATGTTACCACAAGAGCCAACCAAAATCCCTGGATGACAAGAGAAGTGCACAAGCTACTCAAGATCAGAAATGCAGCCTTCAGATCTGGAGACAAGGTCGCCTTCAGGGTGACCAGAGCCAACCTGTCTCGCGCTATAAGGAGAGCTAATTGGGCATACGCACAGAAGATCAACAAACAATTCAGCAGCACCAGAGACACACGTCGTATGTGGCACGTCATTCAGGCAATTGCAAACTACAAGCCCAATCTACACAGCAGTGATGGTGATGCCTCCCTTCCAGATGAGCTGAACAACTTCTTTGCACGGTTTGAAGCGCAGAACAAAGAGCCTGCGAGAAAAGCAAGACCTCCCTCTACTGACCAAGCACTCTGTCTCTCCATAACATAACTCTATCCAGAGTCAATCCACGCAAGGCTGCAGGACCTGACAACATACGTGGTCTTGTGCTTAAAGAATGTGCCAGTCAACTGGCTGGTATTCTCCGAGACATCTTCAACACATCTCTGAGCCTGTCGTCAGTCCCAGCATGCTTCAAGTCGACCACAATCATACCAGTGCTGAAGAAATCATCAGTGACATGCCTGAATGACTACCAACCAGTTGCACTCAGGCCAATAATAATGAAGTGCTTCGAAAGGTTAGTCATGTCGCACATAAAGACTAATCTCCCTTGACCCTCTTCAGTTTGCATACCGCTCAAACAGGTCAACTGAGGATGCCATATGCTCTGCCCTTCACCTCTCCCAGACACATCTGGATAAAAAAGACACATATGTCAGGATGCTATTCATAGACTTTAGCTCTGCTTTCAACACAATCATCCCTACAAAGCTGATTGTAAAACTGAGCAGGTTGGGCCTGAACACCACCCTCTGCATTTGGATCCTGGACTTCTTGACAGAGAGGCCCCAGTCAGTTCGGATGGGCCACAACACTTCCAGCATCATCACACTGAGCACTCGAGCACCGCTGGGCTGTGTGCTTAGTCCACTGCTGTTCACCCTGCTGACTCACGACTGCACAGCCATGCACAACACCAACCACATCATCAAGTGTGCTGATTATACAATGGTGCCGGGACTGATAAGCAGGGATGATGAAAGAGCATACAGCATGAGGTGAAACTGCTGTCCGCATGGTGTGAAGACAACAATCTATCTCTCAATGTCGACAAGACAAAAGAGATAATTGTGGACTTCAGAAAATCACATCCTGCCCACATCCCACTCAGCATCAACGGTTTAGATGTGGAGATTGTTAGGAGTACCAAGTTCCTCGGTGTGCACATAACTGAGGAACTTACGTGGACACATAACACCTCATTACTAATCAAGAAAGCCCAGCAGAGACACTTCCTAAAGCGGCTGAAGCGAGCACGTCTTCGCCCTTCCATCCTCACCATGTTCTACAGAGGCACCATGGAGAGTTTCCTGACCAGATGCATCACTGTCTAGTTTGGAAACTGCAACATATCCGACCGCAAGCATCTGCAAAGGATAGTGAAGACAGCAAAAAACATTATTGGGGTGCCACGCAGTGTCCGCAAGGCCTGCAGCATTGTGCATGACCCCTTACACCCCTCACATGGACTTTTCACACTTCTGCCATCCAAGAGAAGATATTGCAGCATCAAAGCCAAATCTGCCAGGCTGCAGGAGAGTTTTTACCCCCAAGCTGTTAGACTCCTTAACACCAGGCTGCCCCCTGGGACCTTCCACACAGCCTCAACCACCTTTAAAAACAGAACTTTTATGCATGAAAACCATTGTCCTGCAAAGATGAGTGTGCATGTAGAAAAGAACTGAAAATCTCATACTGACCTTTAAGTATTTTGACACTCTTGATATCCTTCTGCTGTGAAACATTCTGACCTGTCATTGTTTACACATGTCTTAAACAACTATTATCATACACTGATAATTTCTGTATTATCCATATTATTTATTTACTAGCAGAATACCCGCGATTCGCAGCGGAGAAGTAGTGTGTTAAAGAAGGTTTGAAAAAGAAAAGGAAAAATTTTAAAAATAGCGTAACATGATTGTTAATGTAATTGTTTTGTCATTGATATGAATGTTGTTCTCATATCTACAGTATGTATATGGCCATTGAACCTTACTCTTATTCGATGTTAATGTTGATTTATTTTTTATAATTATGTCTTTCATTTTTCTATTCTTTAATATGTAAAGCACTTTGAGCTACTGTTTGTATGAAAATGTGCTATATAAATAAATGTTGTTGTTGTTGTTGATGTGTGTGTATATATATATATATATATATATATATATAGTATATATATATATATATATATATATATATATATATATATATATATATATATATATAACTAAAGAAGTTATGTGTGTTAAAGAAGTTATGAAAAAGAAAAGGAAACATTTTAAAAACAATGTAACATGATTGTCAAAGTAACTGTTTTGTGTATTTGGCGGCAACATCACAAAGTTGTTTTTGTCTAGCTGCATCAGAAAATGTACCACGACGTCTGACACGCCTCCTTTTTTACTGTTTTCTCACAGCTTGGATTGCTGCTGTCATAATGCATACATACATACATACATACCTACCTATCTACATCATATATATACACACACACACAAATTATATATATGTATATATATGTGTATATATATGTGTATATATATATATATATGTATATGTATGTATATATATATATATGTGTATATATATGTATATATATATGTATATATATGTATATATATGTATATATATGTATATATATATATATATATGTATATATATATATATATATATATATATATATATATATATATGTATGTGTCTATATGTGTGTGTATAGCTTTGGTCACTGAGTGCAAGGGAAAAATAATAAAATATAGTCTAAGTTATTAAACAGTAAAACATTATCGTTTTAAGAAGTACAGGTACATTGAGCACTACTGGAGTGGTTGCGGGTAAACTACATTTTAAAGACTGTGTAACACAACAGGTAAGTAGTACTAACAGCAGCTAAAATGTATATGGATCATCTCTCGGTAGTAGATCCCTTTTGAAAGGCGCTACACGACGGCTGTGGTATAAAAATTACATTTTCTATGTGAACGTTCAAATTTCTGCCTCTGGTAATGTGCCTTACTGACATTACCAGCAATTAAAGAAAATTAGTTTTGTGTCCTCTGCAGTGTTAAGAGAGAAAGGCTTTGGTTTGGGATAAAAGGAAAAAAGGGGTAAAGAAAGGAAAGTTGCCTTTTTCTTTTATATAGTATAGAGAGATGTGTTCGCTGACGTTATGATCGCCTTTTGGGGACAGTCACGGTGGGTCTTGTGTAGACTGGTGAGACGTCCCTGCCATTAATCGGCTGTGATGGCACTGTCAGTTCTCCACTCGTGTGCATGTCTTCATAATCCGAGCTGACGACCTCATAATCGTATACGTTGAAAAGAAAGTGCGAATCGCCTTAATATTAGTTTGCCGCGGTGTAGAAAAGGGGTCCCGTGTTTGCACTTGTCTGGGCTATAGCTCAGGGGGAGGATGAAAAAAATGAAAAGTGCTCACTTTGACTTAAGGCAGAAGCGCAGTCAGCGTCTCAAAGGCCGCACAGCTATGCGCCGGCTGCTCAACTTTTGCTGGGCAGGGGACCCCAGTTTTTGCAGACACGCTTCATGATATCAAAAGTCTCGCGCTTTGAGGTCATTCATACATATATATATATATATATATATATATATATATATATATATATATATATATATATATATATATATATATATATATATATACAGTAATCCCTCCTCGATCGCAGGGGTTCCGTTCCAGACCCCCCCCGCGATAGGTGAAAATCCGCGAAGTAGAAACCATATGTTTGTATGGTTATTTTTATATATTTTAAGCCCTTATAAACTCTCCCACACTGTTTACAAACATTCCCAGAGTTATACGGCATAATCTCTTTGTATTCTCTTAGATATTAGGTAAGATTCATTGAAATTATGTATGTAAACACACTGTTTATATACAGTAAAACCTAAATATTATTTTAAAGATATTGAGTGTCTCCGATATCACATATGTTACAGCCATTACGATATACAGGCCACCAGCAATAAATACGTACAATGCAATAAAAATAGTATACAGTAAATGTGTGTACAGTGACACTAAACGTACGTACATGTACTAAGTACTGTAAGTAGAAAATTAATTATGGTTACTCACCAACAATGACACGTTGACTTGTCCGATAACGATCAGTTTAATTTTACTGCACAACAAAGGAGAGCGTTACAGCCCTTAAAGGAGCCTCTTCAGGTGATTCTGAAGCACTGCCGTTGTTCTTCTTCCTGCAGTCTTCAATCCAAATCCCTAAAGCAGATTCCATCCAGACTACTGCCTTATTACATCCACTTACAACTCGTTTTGCACCCTGGTTAAAAGGACACTGCAGTCGTAGATCTTATATTCCTTTCCTACTTTTTTAAATAAAAAGAATCGTAGCCTTCAACAAATCCAAAACGTGTACCTTTTCGGCAATAGTTAACATCTTCTTGCGCTTGAGCAGGGCACCTGAAGCAGTAGCAGATCGTTTTGGAGCCATAATGAAGGGCTTGACTATGCACAAAGATAAACACAAAAGAGCACAACTCTTTACACAGCGAAACACGTTGATGCGGAATGAGCGAGACGAGACTTCCTGGTTAACACTGCATTCAGCAGGCAGGAACTTAACTGCGTGCTCTGATTGGTTAGCTTCTCAGTCATCCACCAATAGCGTCCCTTGTATGAAATCAACTGGGCAAACCAACTGAGGAAGCATGTACAGGAAGTAAAAAGACGCATTGTCCGCAGAACCCGCGAAGCAGCGAAAAATCTGCGATATACATTTACATATGCTTACATATACTGTAAAATCCGCGATAGAGCGAAACCGCGAAAGTCAAAGCGCGATATATCAAGGGATTACTGTATAGCAAAATACCCGCGCCTCGCAGCAGAGAAGTAGTGTGTTAAAGAAGTAATGAAAAAGAAAAGGAAACATTTTAATAATAACGTAACATGATTGACATTGTCATGAGTGTTGCTGTCATATATATGCCTGCCTAAATATGTCACCCTCGCTTCGCTCTTACTTTTTTACCGTTCATTTAATCATAGCTAGTGGCGGAAAAATTATAAAATGGAAGGACTGGAATTACACTGAGTGTGGCTTTACCAAAACAATTATTGATGGTGAATCGATTATTCATAAAGCTTGAATTGGTGATCTGTTTTTCTATGTTAACCTCATATTTTATAATTCTTTTTAAACCAAGGTGGTTCGAGGGTAAAATGAATAGGGATGCGCTGATCAAAGTAATCAGTGTACCAGGAAATCATGCATTGACAAAAGTTCCCCTTTGCTTGTAATGCAAAGTGTGATTAAATGCATTATTTTTTAACGCGTTATGGAGCACATGCATCGAAGCTTCTCAGCTCTGCTTGTGCTAAAAAAAGGAAAGATTTTAAAAATAACGTAACACGATTGTCAATGTAACCTTTTGTAAGTAGTACCTGGAGGATTCAGTGTGGAGAAACTCGAGAGACAGTGTGTGTATTAACTTGTGGATTTTTCTGTGAGTATTTGGTGGCAGTGTGACGAAGTTGCTTCGAAAGACAGCGTTAGCGGAGCTCAGCTCAGAGCGAAATTAGGTAAATGGGAGGGGAGATGATGACGTGACTCCCCCACCCGCCTTAACTGTCAATCCCCCACAAACACAATCTCTCGGAATTTACATAAACACACCCCTTCACCTGCAATTTTAACTTAGTTACAAAGTGATCAAAACTCTCGTTTATATCCTGCGTCCTCTCATTAAACTTGTATCCCGCATTACCCGTGGGCATGTGAAACGCCAGCGGCAGCCTGTCTATGAACTTAATTTAAAGTTTAGGTTTACACCTTGCTTTCTTTCCGAAGTAGCGGCACTAATGAATATGGTAGTATATGTCACTCGCTCGCTTCTTATTGTTTCGCTGCCTTCTCAATTATATAATGCATGTTTTCTTCAGCGCTTTTTGGAGGTCTTCCTGGTTTTTTACGCACTGCGTTGACAGTCAGTTCACGTGATTACGTGGGAGGCATGATGATGTCACATGAAACTCCGCCCCCATGGCTTTCGAGCCCAACTCCATTACAGTAAATGGAGAAAAATACCTTCCAGTTATGACCATTACGCGTAAAATTTCTAAATGAAACATGCCCAACATTTGTAAGTAAGCAGTAAGGAATGAGCCTGCCAAATTTCAGCCTTCTACCCACACGGGAACTTGGAGAATTAGTGATCAGTCAGTCAGTCAGTCAGTGAGGGCTTTGCCTTTTATTAGTATAGATTTATTATACTGCATATCTTACACATCAATATTGCTGCTACTTCTTTGCCCTATCTTTGCACAATATCTTGTCTTGTTTGTGTTTTAATTTTTAATTTTTAAATTTTAATTCTATTTTTAATTTATTATTTGTACATCATGTTGTTACACTGTGGACCCTGAGCTTCGCGATTTCGTGTGTCTGTATACTTGTATATGGTTGAGATGACAATAAAGTTCACTTTGACTTTGACTTTATTGCAAGAGGAAATCAGTTTAAGGAGCACGAAGCGATTAACATGGCTCAGGGAACATTTAACTCAAAGCATTTAATGTGCTACATAACATGACAGGGTTTGAGAAAATCTAATAAATTAAATATTCATTTTAAGATTAAGTTTAGTTTACAATGTTCTACTTTAATGACAAATTACAAGAATAAAGTTAACATGTCAACTTTATTCTCGTCATAAACGTCGAGATTAAAGTGGAAATGTCGAGAATAAATTCAACATGTCGTCACACTATTACACAGTACCCAGGTACATTACACAGTATTGAAAAAAAAATAAAACAAGTACAACTTGTTTTGCAGTATTATCCAGTAGTATAGAAACGGTTTTCACAAATTTGAACATAATGGTCCATATCCGACCTTTTAAAACCAAAGTATTTCCAGACAACAGACACGGCTCCTTTTTCCGACAAAAGTTCTTCTGTGTCATCATGTTTATCGTCTGCTACAGCTTCAGTTTCAGAATTTCTCTGTCCATTTTCACTGTTCAATACCTCCACTAACATATGTACTCTATTTGCAAGTGTTTAGCAGTGCAGCAGTGAAAAAGGACCCCATCCTTAAGCAGTTTGCTGCTGCACCATGTTCTGAACGTTGTTTAGGCTATTTAAACTAGTGTTGCAGTATAAGAAAAACCAATATCATAACAAAAATAAAAAACTTTTTTGTTATGAACCGGTATACCGCCCAGCACTAGCAGTTATGAGTTTTGTTGTGTAATGCAGTGTATGTTTTGATCCTTCCAACTAATAATGATAAGTCAACACAGTGTGGGAAATCTTGCTATCCATCCATCATCCAACCTGCTATATTCTAACACAGGGTCACGGGGGTTTGCTAGAGCAAATCCCAGCCAACACAGGGTGCAAGGCAGCAAAAATCCTGGGCAGGGCACCAGCCCACCACAGGAACACACACACGCACACACTAGGGACAATTTAGGATCACCAATGCACCTAACCTGCATGTCTTTGGACTGTGGGAGGAAACCTATGCAGACGCAGGGAGAACATGCAAACTCCACGCAGGGAGGACCCGGGAAGTGAATCCAGGTCTCCTTACTGCTATGCAGCAGCACTACCACTGCGCCACCATGCCACCCCGAAATCTTACTAGGTTTATTAAATAATATAGCTCCATGTGTTGTTGTTCTTAAACTGTGTCATTAAAAATTTAGGAATAATTGTCCAACGCTATCTGACAAATAGCGAATATTTTTCTTCAGAATGGTCCTAATTTTGGACAGTGCCAATACATATGACACAGCAAGGCTAATGCTTGATGGCATCATTCATGGGTATGGTCTATTCCTTGATATATTTTGATTTTTTAATCTTTAAAGATGTATGCAGTATAATACACAATTGCAAGCTAAACTCCACCATGCTTTGCACAGACTGATAAAAAGAGAATGTTATGGATGATTGAATTACATTTGTTTTTAAGACAGTGATTGGAAGGTGGGATTCCTGCCATTGCCTGTGGTCTAGAGGTGCACACCATAAAATAGCTGATAAAGTCAGGAAATACTCCCTGTATTCTCCTCATTACTGGGTAAAATATTTTCAGGCATAGATACTAGTGGAAAATTAGAGAAGCTACACAGGTTCTTTTGATAAAGGTGTTTAAGTTGTAAATAGAAAAAATGGTGTTTTGCAGGAATTAGGTTTCCTCCCACAGTCCAAAGACATGCAGATTAGGTGCATTGGTGATCCTAAATTGTCCCTAGTGTGTGCTTGGAGTGTGTGTGTGCACCCTGCGGTGGGCTGGCGCCCAGCCCGGGGTTTGTTTCCTGCCTTGCGGCCTATGTTGGCTGGGATTGGCTCCAGCAGACTCCAGTGACCCTGTAGTTAGGATAATAGCAGGTTGGATAATGGATGGATGGATTGATATTTAGTATGTAGTTAATCTAGAATGCATGCACATCATTAATATAGAGGTCGGTGACGGTCCAGATGCTCAATAATTTATCTCAATTAAGTACTGTCCAGATTGCTGAAAAACATAAATATCATACACTGGAGTAACAGATAATAATACTATTTCTGACATAAAGTATTTTATACATTAAAGCCACATTCTGTGATTTACAACCAAGCTAATAGTAAATTGATTATCATTACTGATGACTGCAGTACAAACCTTTGCATATAGAGAGGGATTTCAGGAAGAATTCCTTTCCAAGACAATCAAGAAAATGTAGTTAGTAATGCTATGCATTCTTTCTGTTTTACATCTTTTCAATAACTTTTTTTTCAACTAAAATAAATTACATTTCAATGTATTTTTGAGGTGGGGGGTGTAAATATATAGTTCGTGGACATACTCTGAATGAGAAATTAGTTTTTTTAAGGATAATAATTTTTAACAGTATCAATTCTTCCAGTTGAAGAGGTAACCACCTATTTTATTAACAACTTTTTTATACATTTCATCATGTTGCAAATGTTATGTTTAAATAAATCTTTACATTTTCTTTTGAATGTAACTCCCAGATATCTGAGTTGGTCTGAAGCAATGGAAAGTGCTCTAATTTAATATGGCATGTAAGAGAGTTGAAGAGAAAAACCTGCAATCTTATTCAAATTAAGTTTGTACCAACAAATCATGTAAAATCATTCATCAGATTTAATATCCTCAACATTGACAAGTTTATATCAGTAATGAAAAGAACTATATTTTCTGCTTAGAGGGAAGTTTTTTCTTTTACTGTTTACCTTGTATAAGTAGGAAAGCATTTGAAACAATGTTTTAATTATAAAGCAGTAGTTATATAATATTGGCTGCCACAGTACTTCCATATTCTGGTGTGAGCTTTGTTTGTCTCCATGAGTATCTAATTTTTGCAGAGCCACAGCACAGTGGTGACTGTGAGGCTAGGGATCTGCACTGGCAATCGGAAGGTTGCCGGTTTGAATCCTGTAAATGCCTAAAGGGACTCTGCTCTGTTGGGCCCTTGAGCAAGGCCCTTAACCTGCAATTGCTGAGCGCTTTGAGTAGTGAGAAAAGCTCTATATAGATGCAAAGAATTATTATTAAATTATTATGCTGTCATAATAATTTTTGGATGGCAGTTTTACAGTAGAAGCAAATGTTTGGGGTTATTGTAACTAGCACCATGAGTTTTAGGACATAACATCGATAAAACTTTAAGATGGACTTGAAGGTTAAATTTAGTATAAATAGACATAAAACTTACACGTAACGTAACACATTAAGTTCAACACAAATTTCCACCCAATTTTTTCTTTCCTAAAACAGCACTGACATTAAAGTAATGTGGCTTTACAAATAGATTCTGCTTTTCTATGTTGCTGTGATTCAGTCCAAACTGGTCCAGTTAATTGTTGGTGTACAGTATTATACCATTTTTAAAATGACTACTTGCCAGTTTGCATTTACCAAAGAAGGAGCAGCCTAATTTTTTCCATTTTTGTGGTCCAAAAGTCTATCAGGGAAAGTGAATCCAACCTTGACTTTCTGCAAAGTATAGAAACAATGTTTTCTGCTCAGCAGAGTACCTACACATGGATTGAACAGCTGAAGGATGGATGCATGTTTGTCACAGATAAAGAACAATGGCTGACAATACTGAGCATGTCTGTGACATGGTTCTAGCAAACAGGCTTGTGTAAATGATCTGTGAAACTAATGTTAAAAATAATGCAGTGTGCAGCAGGAAGCATCAGCTCCAACAACAAACCATGCTCAATGCAGAGAATGTAAGTCATTTCATTCACAATACCGCCAGTGTGTAATGAATATTAAACATGGTTACTTAGCAGTGATAGAAAGACCAGTAGCACTGAAATTTTAAGTTCTTTTTGATTGATTTTTCCATTCTTTTAGATATGTGTTTCATTAGTCTGTCTTGCAACAAGTTTTAACTTTTTAAAGAAGGATAGTACTAGATTATTTTACAACCATACAAGCCCTATACACAACTTTTTTTTCTGCACTGAAGGAGCTGCTTTTAATCTCATTGTAGATGTGTATAGTGACAATAAAAGGCATTCTATTCTAGAAACAACAATTTCATACTGTACTCACCATTTAATTTGACATCTTTGGGCTGCAGGAAGGGAGGAGGAGGAAAATGAAACAGAAGGTGGTTATTGTTTAGAAGGAGCCTCCTTATGCAAATCTTTTCTTTGTAAAATTGTCGAGATGGTGGATTTTGACATGCTGTACATATTAGTGAGATCGGTCACACGAATAGCACTCTCATATTTCCACACAATTTCCATCTTCGTTTCGATTGTGGCTCCGACTGACGCTACTAACACTCTCGGTTGTTTGTTTAAAATTGCGCAAGCGGATACACGTGGCCGCATCCGGGTCGTAACGCAAGATGTTGATCATAAATCAAAACAAAAATTTTTATTTTAAACTTCCCAGTAATTTTATTATAAATTTTATTAATAAAATCAACAACTAAAACACTTTTTTGAATAAATTCTTTATTTAAAGTACCGGCATGCAAAGTTACTTCTTCATCTGAAAGATGGCTCTGTGGTTTCGTCATTATTTACTTCCGTATTCATCGGCAAAACCGGCATTGCGCTGGAAATCTTGAATCTGAAACGATACTCGTTGTATAAACCGACCCCTAAACTCCAAGCCAAAAATCTAGGACGAAATTCTCGGCTTATATAACGGAATCTACGGTATTTTAAAAGAAAGTAATGGAATATCACAGGAACAACACAAAGCACAAATAAATGTATACCGTACAAGAATATTTTTTTTTTTTTTTTTTTAAGCATTTTATGATATTTGCTTACCTGAAAACCAGTTTTATTTGTTTGTGTTTTTCTTTTTAGTATATTTTGAACAGAAATGCCTGCCTTCTTTGGAGCTGTAAGAATACAGGTTGTTTTCCTCAGAGGCAACATTTTCTGTTTTCTTACTGACAGACTGCACAGATAGTAGTGGATACCACAATATTGATCAGCACTATCCTTATGTACTTGGGGTCCAGTGTTTTTTTCTGTGTGTAGCCTCTTCACTTGATCATTAGCTATGGATAGCCCATACTGATGGTTTGGGGAGGATTCATCACTGATTTTACTAGTTGAAATGGTATAATTGTTGTTGCAGTAGAGATTGTCTGGAGGACTGGTCATTGGAAAAAGTAATACTAAACTGATACTTAAAATTAATTCATATCTTTGAATGCAAATCTAAAGAAGCAGAAGATAGATTTAAAAGACTATAATTAAATACAGACCTAATAAAATCATATTTTATATTTCTGTATATATTATCAACAGTTGTTTTTAATTTGCCATTGTCTTCTAGGGAGCCACTGATATAATGAAGACACTATTGGAAAAAGGAGCAAATAAGGAATTCCAGGATGACTATGGCATAACACCTCTTTTCATATCAGCTCAGTATGGCAAATGTGAATGTTTAACTGTACTTGTAGCCCATGGTAAATAGTTTATTTCATCTTATGTAATTGTAATTTGTAATATTTTGTGTTTTAAATTGTACATTTAGGAAAAATAACAACTTAAAATTTGTTTTTGAGTAAGTTATTTAATGTGTGACAAATAAAATTATTTGGTTGTGAAATATTAGTTGTTTTAGCAGTAATCTACAAGGTGGTTATTTTCAGTACATTTTAAACTTAATCTTTAATTGTATCTTGTCTATTCATAAGAAATATTGTAAAATTTACATTTTTTGGTAATTTTGTTTAGAGTATATCAGTTTACTGTACATTTGTGTCTGAAAAGTTTGTAGATATTGGATGCTTTCAAGTGTTGATAGTGGTTCTTTGCTTTTTAAAGAATCTTGACTTAACAGTTGTTTTAATTTGTTTGTATCATTTAACTATCTTATGATGCAAACTAAGTGTCTTTCAAAAGTTATTATTTTAAACTAAAAAAAAAAAAAAAAAATTTCCAGATTAATGGTATCCTTGTTTTATAATAGTCTAATCATGTTACAGGAGCAGATGTAAATTGTCAGGCCAAGGACAAAGCAACACCACTATTTATTGCTTCTCAAGAAGGTCATGTGCATTGTGTGGAAGTATTACTATCCAGTGGCGCTGATCCAAACCTATACTGCAATGAAGAGGAATGGCAGTTACCTATCCATGCAGCTGCTCAAATGGGTAGAACAACGTAGGTGATAATATTTGCTTAAAATAATAAAACTCTGCAACAATATTTAAATGCTTTTAAGTTTTTGAGGTGGTATATATTAATGATTCTGCTAAAAGTATTGTTTTAATCACTTATTCGTAAGTTGTCATTAATTCCTCAATCATCTGATAAGAAAAAAAAAACCTGCTGACAATTATTTTTAAAACATTAACATTTTATAGGATATTTTTATAAGATTATACATTTTTTTTTAATTTAAAGTTCTCTTATTTTACAGGTAGAGTTAGAAAAAAATATTTTTTAAACAGGAAACTTAAACTCCTAATATGTAGAGCCGCTGGATGCAAGAACTTAGTTCCCAGGCTGTTCACAATAAGCAGATAACTAAAATATCAATGTTCTATGTAAAAAGTTTGGGAACCCCTCTCAGCCTGCATCATAATTTACTCTACTTTCAACAAAAAAGATAACAGTGGTATGTCTTTCATTTCCTAGGAACATCTGAGTGCTGGGGTGTTTTCCGAACAAAGATTTTTAGTGAAGCAGTATTTAGTTGTATGAAATTAAATCAAATGTGAAAAACTGGCTGTGCAAAAATTTGGGTACCCTTGTAATTTTGCTGATTTGAATGAATGTAACTGCTCAATACTGATTACTTGCAACACCAAATTAAGCCGCTTTTCCACTGCATAGTACGGCACGACACGGTTCAGTACAGCTCACCTTGGTTTGGCTCAGTTCAGCTCGGTTTGCGTTTCGACTGCAGTTTAGTACCGCTTTAGAGTGGGCGGGATTATTCACGTGTCGTTATAGTTGCGCCGCCTCTACTGCTGTGACACCGTGGAACTTTTACAACAACACGCAGACAACGATAACACTTTAGCTCGATAACGCGCAAGGTTAAGCATCTAAAAAAAGCACATCACTAGCTAACTTTTATCACTGTTGCAAAGCATAAAATGAACTTAACTGCCAGTGTAACATTAAAATGCTGATTCTGTATATTACAGATCTTCCACATTTTGCAAAAAAGTCGCCGCAACAGACCATCTGTTTGGACATTTAACCGTGCTTCAGAGTGGTGGGATGTGATTGTTCCCGGTTTTACAAACACTCAGTGGCTGGAGAACTTTCGAAACTTCCGCGTGTCTGTACCTTTAAAGAAAAAATAGCCAGTGACGCAGTAATGACGATTTTCTCCGGCCAATCAGTGACCAGCAGAGTTTACACGTCACATTTTGGTAACGGTTCGGCACGCTTGGAACCTCGGCTGAGGTGGTACTAAAAAAAGGACCAGGTACCAGGTACTGTTCCCAGTGGAAAGCCCCGCAAAAGTGAGCTGTACTGAACCGTGTCGTGCCGTACTATGCAGTGGAAAAGCGGCTTTAGTTGGATTAGCTCGTTAAGCCTTGAACTTCATAGACAGGTGTGTCCAATCATGAGAAAAGGTATTTAAGGTGGTCAATTTCAATTTGTGCTTCCCTTTGACTCTCCTCTGAAGAGTGACAGCATGGGATCCTCAAAGCAACACTCAAAATATCTGAAAAACAAAGTATTTTCAGTATCATGGTTTAGGGGAAGGCTAAAAAAAGCTATATCAGAGGTTTAAACTGTCAGTTTCAACTGTAAAAAATGGCACAGTTGCTGTTGAACCCAGGTCTGGCAGGCCAAAAAAAATACAGGAGCAGCATGTGCGCAGGACTGTGATAGTGGTTACAGACAACCCACAGATCACCCCCAAAGACCTGCAAGAACATCTTGCTGCAGATGGTGTATCTGTACATCATTCTACAATTCAGTGCAATTTGCACAAAGAACATCTGTGTGGCAGGGTGATGAGAAAGAAGCCCTTTCTGCACTCACGCCACAAACCGAGTCGCTTGTTGTATGTAAATGCTCATTTAAACAAGCCAGATTCATTTTGGAACAAAATGCTTTGGACTGATGAGACAAAAATTTAGTTATTTGGTCATAACAAAAACTGCTTTGCATTGTGGAAAAAGAACACCGAATTCCAAGAAAAACACCTGCTACCTACTGTCAAATTTGGTGGAGGTTCCATCATGCTGTGGGGCTGTGTGGCTAGTTCAGGGACTGGGGCCCTTGTTAAAGTCAAGGGTCAGATGAATTCAACCCAATATCAACAGATTCTTCAGGATAATGTTCAAGCATCAGTCACAAAGTTGAAGTAACACAGGGTTTGGATATCCCAACAAGACAATGACCCAAAACACAGTTCGACATCTACAAAGGCATTCATGCAGAGGGAGAAGTACAGTAATCCCTCGCTATATCGCGCTTCGACTTTTGCGGCTTCACTCTATCGCGTATTTTATATTTAAGCATAACTAAATATATAACGCAGATTTTTCGCTGCTTTGCGGGTTCTGCAGACAATGTGTCTTTTTACTTCCTGTACATGCTTCCTCAGTTGGCTTGCCCAGTTGATTTCATACAAGGGATGCTATTGGCGGATGACTGAGAAGCTAACCAATCAGAGCACGCAGTTAAGTTCCTGCGTGCTGAATGCAGTGTTAACCAGGAAGTCTTGTCTCGCTCATTCAGCATCAACGTGTTTCGCTGTGTTAAGAGTTGTGCTCTTTTGTGTTTATCTTTGTGCATAGTCAAGCCCTTCATTATGGCTCCAAAACGATCTGCTACTGCTTCAGGGGCCGTGCCCAAGCGCAAACGAAAGATGTTAACGATTGCCGAAAAGGTAAACGTTTTTGATTTGTTGAAGACTACGATTCTTTTTATTTAAAAAGTAGGAAAGGAATATAAGATCTACGGCCACAGTGTCCTTTTAACCAGGGTGCAAAACGAGTTGTAAGTGGATGTAATAAGGCAGTAGTCTGGATGGAATCTGCTTTAGGGATTTGGATTGAAGACTGCCAGAAGAAGAACGGCAGTGCTACACAATCGCCTGAAGTGGCTCCTTTGGAAGAGGTGTAACGCTCTTCTTTGTTGTGCAGTAAAATGTGTGTCACTGTACACGCATTTACTGTATACTATTTTTCTTGCATTGTGTGTATTTATTGCTGGTGGCCTGTCTATCGTAATGGCTGTAACATATGTGATATCGGAGACACTCAATATCTTTAAAATAATATTTAGGTTTTACTGTATATAAACAGTGTGTTTTTATACATAATTTCAATGAATCTTACCTAATATCCAAGAGAATACAAAGGGATTATGCTGTATAACTCTGCGGGGAATATTTATAAACAGTGTGGGAGAGTTTATAAGGGCTTAAAATATATAAAAATAACCATACAAACATATGGTTTCTACTTCGCGGATTTTTACCTATCGCGGGGGGGTCTGGAACGCAACCCCCACGATCGAGGAAGGATTACTGTATAATGTTCTGAAATGGCTGTCACAGTCCCCTGACTTGAATATCATCGAAAAACTATGGGATGATTTGAAGCAGGCTGTCCATGCTCGGCTGCCATCAAATTTAACTGAACTGGACAGATTTTGTATGGAAGAATAGTCAAAATTACCTTCATCCACAATCCAGATACTCATCAAAGGCTATAGGAGGTGTCTAGAGGCTGTTATATTTGTAAAAGTAGACTCAACTAAGTATTGATGTAATACAAGGTGCAGCAGAAATAACTCCCACATTTCGAAAAATCACTGTAGGGTCCCCAAAGCAGGTAGAGGGGTGCGGTCCGTTCCGTTAGGTACAGTACATAATAAAGTTTTCAGTCGTCACCATGCCATGGTCGGGTGAGCATCAAGGCTTTGTAGTGGAGGCTTTTTTCAAAAATGGCGAATCTGTAGCTGCGACGGAGATAGTGTTTCGCACACGGTTCGGTTTACATGCTAATGAAAGTGTTCCAAACCGGAAAACGATTTTGCTGTGGGTTCAAAGATTAAGGGCAACAGGAGGCTATTCAAGAAGAAATTGAAGGAATTTCACCCGACATGCTAGTGAGAGTGATGGAAAACTTCCAAAAACGGCTCCAAATGTGTATCAACCGTCAAGGCTACCATTTGGACGATATAATTTTTAAAACTTAAAGTAAAAAAACTTTTTTATATCTACATTTGGGAAATAAAAAGTTTTTGGTGATACCTCGTAGTATTTTTTTTCAATCCCCCTTTGAAATGTGGGAGTTATTTCTGCCGCACCCTGTATCTCTGTTGGGGTGCCCAAATTTATGCACCTGTCTAATTTTGTTATGATGCATATTGCCTATTTTCTGTTAATCCAATAAATTTAATGTAACTGCTGAAATACTACTGTTTCCATAAGGTATGTCATATATTAAAAGGAAGTTGCTACTTTGAAAGCTCAGCCAATGATAAACAAAAATCCAAAGAATTAAGAGGAGTTCCCAAACTTTTTCATATGACTGTAATATTCTATGTATTTTTAACATTAACTACATGAGACAGTTACTACCCAATACTGCAATGCGCAACTGCGAAATCATAGGCACCTTGCCTACCATTCAGATACAATATGCTTTATGGCATAGATTTTTTTATTATTTCTTTATATTATAAACAAAATGTTTATAGGTGGTCAGATTTCAATAATCTAAGACTGCATGTGTCACCAGTGAGGAATTTGCTCCAGCGCTTTTCCTCTCTGAGCTGCTATACGTCCTCCCTCTATATTGTTAGATTCAGAAATTGAACTCTGGTTGCTGGAATCATAACCACCAGTTCTGCTGCTCAGCTAAAAGAGAACTCCATTTAATCAGATGCATATCTGGGAGGTAGCTTTGTGACATAGTCTTCCTGAGCACTTCTCTCTCAGCCTCACTGCACGCACCACTTCTTCCTGCGTGTATTGTTTTTGCATTGCACCCTCTCCCACTATAACCTATCATCTGTGGGGGAGGAGCAAAAGCTGTAGTTGCGTTTTTCCAAAATTTCCAAAGTGAGCAGCTCTAACCTAAAAAATAGGATTCAACAAAAGGCTGATGCGCCAAAATAATTCCGCAGACAATATATCTTTTTTTTTTAAAAGTTTGTTAAAATTCAAAGTATAACAGTTCACACAAAAAAGAAAAATTTAAATAGAAAAAAAAAGAAAAATTCTTCTTAAGAAAAATTCTGTTCAAAGCTTAAATCTTGTTACATTTCAAATCGTTACAAATCACTTCAAACGTTTCTGAACCATTTCAAAATGACGACGTTTCTGAACGATTTCTAAACTACAACAGTCAGAAAACTGTATGCCTATCCCATTTCTGATTTGAAAATGGGTCTTTTAAGTCCCTGTGTACTGGGACCTGTTATAAACAACAACTGACTCAATTATCGTACTGTATCTTAGTTATAGCAAGAAAGTTCTATCTCTTACTAACTTATAGGGGGAAAAGACTCTACCATTATCTATGACTATGAAAGAAATTTATATTGTATTCAAATTAAGCAAATGCTAATATAAGTTTAACTCAAAACTTTTGCCTTTTGGCTCTTACATTTCCAGCCCCTAATTGGCTATGTAGGAGCGGGGACAATTACTATACTTTACTCCATATCAGCCAATTAACTTACTTTTACATTAACTATTGCTTTCAAATCACTAGCAATAACACTTCAAACAAACATTTAAAAATTTCGTATTTCTAACATTGGCAGTTTCTTGAAGCAGGCACAGTTTATTCACAGGTCTGTTTAGTGTGCTGGTTTTGGTCTGCACACAAACTCTTCTGACTGCAGCTTTGGCATCTGGCATTGTCTTGATGACTCGACCCATTACCCAGGAATTGTAGGGCGCAGCTTTATCTACAATTAAAACAACATTCCCTGGTTCAAAATTTCTTCTTGGTGCAAGCCATTTTTGACATTCTTGAAGTATTGGCAAATACTCTTTAGTCCATCTTTTTCAAAACAAATCAGCCATGTATAGGAGTTGCTTCCGGCCTCTTCGATAGTATTGTTCATTTTTTGAACGGAGTTCAGGTGGCATATCAGGTTATGTCTTCATTAACAGCAAGTGATTGGGTATGAGTGGTTCCAAATCATTTGGGTCATCTGATGTCTTTGTAAGGGGTCTGTTATTGATTATTGATTCCACTTCACACATCATTGTATGAAGACTTTCATCATCGAGTGTTTTTTGGTTTAGTGTTGAATTTAAAATCTTTCTTATGCTTCTGATTTGTGTTTCCTATACTCCACCTTGATGAGAGGCTGAAGATAGATTGAAAATCCATTTGATTTCTTTCTGCATCATAGCGTTGACGATTTTTTCGTGCACCAGATTTTTAGTAGATTCTCGTAGCTCTCTTTCTGCTCAAACAAAATGTGTTCCATTGTCTGAGCGTATGATTTCAACTTGTCCTCTTCTGCACATAAATCGGTGTATGGCTTGGATACAAGAATCAGTGTGTGAGCTATGTGCAATCGCTATGTGTACAGCTCTGGTTGTTAAACATGTGAAGATTACTCTGTACCTCTTGACCAGACTTCGTTCTCTTTTGACTTTAAAGGGACCAAAATAATCGACTCCAACATTAGTGAATGATGGTTGGTTGAGTACTAGACGATCTTCTGACAAATCTGCCATTTTTTGCTTGCTTGCTTTTGCATTGTATCTTCTGTATGCTGTGCACTTTTAAATGATTTTTCTGATAGCTGAGATTGCCTAGGATATCCAATATTTCTGGCGTAATCGTGCGAGCACATAGTTGCGCCCACAATGTCTGATTTATTTGTGAATGTGCTGCAATATGAGAGAAGCAACATGTGAATGCTTGTGAAGAACTGCAGGATGCTTAACTTCTTCTGGCATTGCAGCTTTCTCCAACTCTCATTATTCCATCTTGACTGTTCTTTTTTACACAAGCCTTTTTCTATAAAACCTTTAAATCTTCTGGAAATTCTTGCTGTTGACTGAAGCAGATAAGCTCTGTTTCGGCTTTAATTAAGTCTTCTAGAGATATTGGACTATCTCTATATTGGTCAGTTTATACCTTTTCATGTGCTTTGCGATGAGTGATATTTGTTTTTCTGGATTACTTTTAGATTGACTTCTAGTTGAAATGTTTTTCTTTCATTTCTTAAGTGCAGCAGTATGTCTTTAAACTTGACGAACAATGTCACTGCTTTCTTCAAGTGTAGCCAATCCAAAAAGTAGCAGAACTGAGCTAACAACAGACAGAATACCACACCTTGTAGCGGACTTGTTTTGTAACTTAATCTGAAATTTGAAACTGTCTTATTTCTGTGCACACTGCATGCCCAGGGCACGCTCTGTGGGAAAGAGACTATGGCTCAAATCTAAGTTCTTTTGTTCATGAGTTCTGACTTTTTCAGGAATAGACAATAAAATTGTTCTGTTGCTACTCACCCACTTAGTCAATTGAAATCCGCCTTTGAGGCATAGAGCTTGGAGGTCATTTGCCAGCTTTATTGCTTGTTCTTCTGTTGCCACCGCCTTTAAGCAGTCATCTACGTAGAAGTTATCGAGAGCGGTGTTAACAGCTTCCTCAGGAAATGTATCTCTGGCATCTTCAGCTGTTCTACGCAAAGCATAAGAAGCACAACTGGGTGAAGAAGTAGCACCAAAAAGATGTATTGTCATTTTGACTTCTTCCAAATCTTTACTTTGATTACCTTCAGGCCAGTATAAAAAGTGTAAAAGATCAGTGTCTTTATCTGGTACTTTAATTTGGTAGAACATTGACTTAATGTCTGCCATTAGTGCTACTGGCTCCTTTCTGAATCTTTTAAGGATGCCAATGAGGGTGTTGGTTAAGTCAGGGCCTTTTGTTCATTAAGTGAAATCCCTTGGTAATTGGCAGTGCAAAGACCACTTGAATCTTATTTTTCTTTGGATGATACATACCATGATGTGGGATGTACCCCACCCTGCCTTCGTTGCAATCCATGCTTTCTTTGGGTACCTTGACAGTGTAATCCTTGTCAGTAATTTCTTTCATGAAGGCTTTATAGTCTTTGTGGAAACGTGAATATTTGCTCAGTTTTTTGAGACCAGTAGCACACTGTTAAGCAATACAGCGATTGTTCTGCATTTTAATTGTTTCATCCTTCAAAGGCAAATGTAATCAATATTGGCCACATACCAGTCTCGCAGATTCTGAGCCTATGTGCATGATCTCGATGTCCTCTTGTGACATCTCCACTTTTTCTTCACAGCTGCAGTCTGGAAAATCTGTGTTTTATTGTTGCAGCAACATATTTTCAATCTCTGTTATTGACACACGATTGATTGAATGTTTGGGCAGCTTACCACTTTGTTTTGCATGGCCCACCAACCACCCATCCAAGTGCAGTCTTCATAGCATGTGGTCCACCTCCTTGGCTAGGTATGATTCGTGACTGCTCTAAGATTTCTGGGTAGTTGATTCCTATTAAAAGATCAACTTCAGAGTCAATACGAGGTAGACGTGCCTCTTTAAGATATGCACAATTATTGATATCTTCTTGTAGTGGAATAATTTCTCTGTTCACTGTAATGGAGACCTGTGTAAAGACCTTTGGCAAATCAATATATTCATCATCATTGAGGCCACAGACTTGTAAATCTGATAAGACAGAACATTGAGGAATACTTGTGTTCTTCTCCCTTGAAGGTTTAATTGTCTCTTGAGCCTTTCAATGCAAATTGTTACTGTACTGCCGAGTACATACCTTTCACTCTTCTTAGATTTTACCTTAACTGGAAGCACTTGCAGTGCGCACTCTTCACTGGCCCCAGTAAAGGCACAAGTCCCAGACTCTGTTTCCTTTTCAGTAGATGTTTTCCACACTGGCAGCAGCTTTAGATGTTGCTCCACTCTCTTTTTTGATTTGCAGGATATCTGGGTGCTGTAAGAACATGTTTCACACTTCATTCTTTCTTTAGAATTCTTACCAAGGTGACCCTGTGTAAGACAGTGAAAGCATAAACTTTTAGGTTTTAAAAAGTCAATTCTTTCTTTATTTGGCAGTTCTTTGATTTTACTGCACTTAGCAAGGGTATGCTGGCCATTGCAGAATACACAAGGCTTTTTAAATGCACGGGTATTGTTAACAGTCTTTTTGACCAAGGCTTCTTAAGTCCCTTTTTTAGCAACATCAGAAATACTTGTTGCAAAAATACCTCCTGATCTCTGTCCATACTTAAGAGGAAAACCTAACCTTGTTGGTCTTTTCCTTTTTCTCTGTGCTGCCTCTTGAAACTTTTCCATAAATACAATACAATGCAATTTATATTTTGTATAGCCCAAAATCACACAAGAAGTGCCGCAATGGGCTTTAACAGACCCTGCCTCTTGAAAGCCCTCCAGCCTTGACTCTCTAAGAAGACAAAAAAAAAACTGCCAAAAAACCCAAGTAGGGAAAAATGGAATAAACCTTGGGAAAGGCAGTTCAAAGAGAGACCCCTTTCCAGGTAGGTTGGGCGTGCAGTGAGTGTCAAAAAGAAGGGGGTCAATGCATTGCAGTACAATACACAGAACAGAACAAATCCTCAGTACAGTATAAAAATAAAAATGTTATAAGTACGGAGTAGAATTTAACAGTAGATGATATTACATAATATGATTTTGATTTGTTTAGAGTCCTGGAGACCTCATCCATCAAGCTTTACCTCAGGCAGGCAAAACAACTTGGCAGGTGGGCCATGGCACCAAGTGCCACATTTGAGTACCGAGAAGAGAAACAGAATAGGTGAGGGTTAGTATCTAGTTATAACTATCATGTTACTTTAGTGCTAATGTCTAGCAACAGAGATGCAGTCTATACAGTTAATCAGCAGCTGTAGTCCGGATATACTAAACTGAAGTAGTGAGTCTTCAGCCGGGATTTAAAAGCTAAGACCGAAGGGGCATCTCTTAAAGTAGCAGACGGACCATTCCATAGTTTAGGGGCCCTGTAACTAAAAGCTCGACCTCCCACTGTTATTTTATTAATCCTTGGAATCATAAGCAAACCGACATCTTGAGATCTTAATGTGCGCTTTGGTTGTAAATCATTATAAGTTCAGACAAGGAAGCCAGACCTTGGCCATTTAATGCTTTATATGTTAGGAGGATTTAGCCAGTGTAAGGATTTAAGAACTGGAGTTATGTGCTCTTATTTTCTTGTTCTTGTAATACTTCTTGCAGCAGCATTTTGGTTTAACTGGAGGCTGTATAAAGAGCAGTTTAATCATCCGGTGAACACCGCATTGAAGTAGTCAATCCTTCTAAAAATAAATGCATGAATTAATTTCTCAGAATCCTGTTTATTTAGAAAGCGCCACAATTTCCCAATATTTTTAAGATGGAAGAAACATGATTTGGACATCTTTGTAATATGCGCTTTAAATGACATGCTAGAGTCAAAGCTAACTCCTAGATTGCAGGCTGATTTAGTAAAATTAATGGTGACTCCAACTGAGTTAAATGATGACAAAATATTGTTGTGATCAGCGTCATTCCCTCCAACAATTAACATCTCTGTTTTATCTGTGTTTAAAGACAAGTAGTTCTCATCCTTCCACTCCTTTAAGTCACAAACACAACTAATTAAAGACAACATCGGAGAAACTTTCCATTCCAGAACCCCCCGCGATAGGTGAAAATCCGCGAAGTAGAAACCATATGTTTGTATGGTTATTTTTATATATTTTAAGCTCTTAGAAACTCTCCTGCACTGTTTATAAATATTCTCCGCACAGTTATACAGTAAACCCTTGTTTATAGCGGTTGATCCGCTCCAGACAGATAAATGAATTTCCAAGAAGTAGGATTCTTTATTTATAAATCTAATATTTTCGCAGTTAGAGCATTGAAAACCTGTTTACGACCTTCTAAATACGTTTTTTAACATTATTAGAGCCCTCTATACATGAAATAACACCCTTTAGTCAAAAGTTTAAACTGTGCACCATGACAAGACAGAGATGACAGTTCTTTCTCACAATTAAAAGAATGCAAACATATCTTCCTCTTCAAGGTGCGCATCAGGAGCGGAGAATGTCAGAGAGAGAAAGTAAAGTAAACAATCAAAAATCAATAGGGCTGTTGCGCTTAAGTATGCAAGCAACGTGATAAAGCGTTGCAATGAAGGGATCAAAGTGAAGGTAGCCTTTCAGCATTTTTTTTACAGGCGCGTCCGTATCTTTTAAGCAAACAGCCACTGTGCAAACAGCCCCTCTGCTCACACCCCCTCCATCAGGAGCAGATAATGGGGCCAATCATACGCCTCCCTGATGGTATTGCATGATGGATAAGTATCTGCCTGTATTTCTCAGAGAGAGTGAGAGAGACAGAGAAAAGCAAACAATGAAAAATCAATATGGGCTGTTAGAGCTTTTAAGTGTGCGAAGCAGCGCGCAGGAAGCATATCGTATATCATTGAGGAGTTTTATTTAATATGTAATACGTGCTCTGATTGGGTAGCTTCTCAGCCATCCGCCAATAGCGTCCCTTGTATGAAATCAACTGGACAAACAAACTGATGAAGCATGTAACATAAATTGAAAGACCCATTGTCCGCAGAAATCCGCAAACCAGCGAAAAATCCGTGATATATATTTATATATGCATACATTTAAAATCCACGATGGAGTGAAGCCGCAAAAGTCGAAGCGCGATATAGCGAGGGATCACTGTATACAGTAATGATGGAGCACTGTCAGTACATTTCTGTACATATTTGAATCGATTCGATAAATAAGAACTAAACCAAGCGAGCACAGTGCCTGTAAGCCCAACATCATTTTCTAGCCTGTATAGTAAAATAGAATATCAGTAAATATCTTAGCCTGTTTATGTTAAAAGGTAGTTAAATTGCGAATGTCAGTATCTCTGTCTTCTCTTTCTTCAATTTCATAAGCTAAGTTTCCCCACATATCTTGTAACGAATATGTTAGCTTTGAGAGTATAGTATGGATATTTTCATTGCTATTAAATGCTGCTTGATTTCTTTCTTTGGTCATGGAGCCCATACTGTTATCAAGAAAGGTTGCATAGTCTGTCAAGGCCTCTCCATCATTTTGTTTTATTTGATACCACTTCAATGCCTTACTTATGTATGCATCTACTACAAACACTTGGTTGCCATAGTAAATTTCAAGCTGCTTTCTAGCTCTTTCTTAACCTTGATCTGGTGACAATAGTGCACAACCATTAATCATTCTTGAGCTGGACCTTTTGTACATTGAATGAGGTAATCTAATTTATCTTGTGGGTCTACTTATACATCACCTACAGGGTGATCAAAGGCTCTGATGAAGTTTGCATAAGCTAGTGGGTTACCTGAAAATAAAGGGACCTGTCTGCGTGGTACTTCACCTCGTGGCACAGGAGGTGCTGGAGCAGGAGCTAACTTTTGTTAGGGTTAGTGATTTAGCCATTTCATTGATTGCTTTCTGACATTCAGTTTGATTTTTTTGATATTCGGCTTAATTGTGAAATAACACATCAATAAGAGAGTGCCCGTAAGACTGCGAACGGGCCCCTGCGGTAGTTACTGATCACACCTGCCTTTCAGACTCAAATTCATCCAACCTTTGTAGGATTCTTTCGAGTGTTGATTGTTCAACCAACACTGCCAAAGAAGATTTTGATGCTGCAGCGGTTTGTTATGCTGATAAGCCGCATTTGTTTTTGAGAACATGTTTTAACTGAGGAGAAGCTTGTCATACTTTTGACTTTGTGCAATCCTGGTCTTGCAATTGCATCTCTTTGAATTGATTAACTAGCTGTTTGTCAGATGAGCGTGTTAACAAGCTGTTTGTATCTTACAGCCATGTCACTGTAGCGTCAATAAATTTGTTCCATTTCTTAGAGTTTTCTGCGAAGGTCGTTTTCTGTTTTTTAATTGCGCCTTTTATTCAGCTCCTCAATCTGACTGTACGTCTCACAAAAGATTACAAGCTTTTGAACTACTTCTGTGTGATTTCCTGGAGTGTCTTTAAGGCTTTCGATTTCAACCATAAGCTCAGAAAGCTGATCTTTCCTCCGACTTATATGACCTTTAAGATCTCCAATTACATTCTCTGGCTTTGAGTCCGTACTCAGATCATTCTCAACTTCACTTGAGCTATGCTTAGACGTTGCCATGACAGCAGCTCAAGTAACTGACAGTGCGTTTCCTGACAGCAACTTCGTCACAATCGGGACGCTCCAACAAATCAGATTACTTCCTTACAGCGAGGCTCCCATGACTCAGGCAAAAGCACAAGCAATCATCCACAATGTCTTTTATAATATCACAGTCTCTTAAACTTCTCAAGTTTAGGAACGGCGACCTTGCTTTAATTTATGATCATGCAGACAAAGAAGATAAGAGCACTGTACCTCAGGATAGGTCAGTTCTTTTTCTTTCGTTGAGAAGTTCTGGAGCACAAGCATCCTCTCTTCTCAGATGGCAGCTTCCTGTTCAAGTTCAAGGCCTTCAGAAGGCAAGTTTTCTGACGAAAATGTAGCTATGTTTTTCCAAAATTTCCAAAGTTTAGCAGCTCTAACTTAAAAAAATGGGATTGAACAAACCTGCCGCTCCAAAATGATTCCACAGACAAAATATCTTTGTTTGTAAACATTTTAGTTAAAATTCAAAGTAAAACAGTTTACACAAAAAAGAAAAATTTAAATAGCAAAAAAAAGAAAAATTATTGTTAAGAAAAGTTCTTTTCAAAGCTTAAATCTTGTTACATTTCAAATTGTTACAAATTACTTCAAACGTTTATAGCCATTTCTAAACATCAATAGTCAGAAAACTGTATGCCTATCCTATTTCTGATTTGAAAATGGGTCTTTCAGGTCCCTGTGTACTGGGACCTGTTCTAAACAACAACTGACTCAATTATCATACTGTATCTTAGTTTATAGCAAGAGAGTTCTTTCTCTTACTAATTTATAGGGGAAAGACTATACAATTATCTATGACTATGAAAGAAATTTATATTCTATTCAAATTAAGCAAACACTAATATAAGTTTAGCTCATAACTTTAACTTTCTATGATTGCCTCTTACAAAAGCTTTAGACTCATCAAATATTTTGATCTCCGGTTTTCCATAGATTTCAACGTTTTAGGATTCCCAATACCAAAAACATTGATATCTCGATAATGTGTGTGTGTGTGGTGTGTGCTATAAAGGCCAGATGAAAAAAATACCAAACTTGAAACTTAAGCCTATTATGAGATGACAATGTGCTGACTAGTTTTTGAGCCAAATCAGGCAAGAGAAAGAGGCACTCTAGAGGATCACTCAAATACCATAGTTCTGTAATTAATTATGAATTCTTCTTATCAATTACTATCATAATGACCTATTTTATGATCAGAAAAATCGGCATCCGAGCGGTAAATAATTACTGAAATGTTATGGAATAGTTTGGATAACTTGTTTACTAGAACACAAACCCTACTGACGCTCACGTCTAATTTTTTCTGTTGTATTAGAACCTTGTTAGTTTTACGAAATTTGAAAAGCACACAGTTAGTTAAGAGGAATGTGTCAAAATCTGTGCTACAGTGGAATTGGTCCATTTTTTAAATTTCATTTTAGTGATATATAGAGTAGAATCTAAGAGAAAAGAAATGTCAAAGGTTGTTGCTTCTATTTATTTTTGTTGTGCAGTGTAATTTTTCTTTGTTGAGTAAGTTATGCACTCATAACCTCAACACAATAAGTAGATAATTATTGTATGTTTAACTGTTAATGGCCTCAGCAACCCTGAATTGGATTCAGCAGGTTTGAAAGTGATTTCTTATGTAAGCATGTGTAATTGTTTCAATAGGTTGGTTAAATATCAGACCTGAGTTAGCCCAGCCCTGTCCAAATTATATATGGTTAGCTTTCACATTCACAATGAAAATGTTACTGCACTGGTTCTAGGGGTGCATCATAACACAAACAAAGGAAAAATGTGAAACGTCATGGAGAAAAAGCTATTTATGCCTGTTATTCTGGAAAGGATTATATAGCACCAGTTCTTAGTCTCTGGCAATCCATTGTACTGCTGTACAGTAGTCCCTTCCCTCTAGCAGCAGTTATCCTGGCAAAAACTCTCCACGAATCAGAAAAATAGTTGATTCTTTCTTTGCATTATTAATAACTGGCCATGCCCCGCATCTCCGCCCACGTATTAGTGAAAAAGGAAAGTGAGGAGGGTCCTGGCCAGCTCCCCACTCCTGACTTTACACTTCCCTGCTCCCCTCTGCCCACAGCCTCTGCCTCAGATTAGCACGAATATATCACTCCTGCAAGCAAACTATGATTCTTAGCGCCATGAGAGAAGTTGCACAATCAATCAAAATGTTCAAGCAAATTATAGAAAAAAACCCAATCTAAATCAGTTATTTCTCTCATGAAAAGCAGACAGACGTTGGATTTGATGTATCTCAAGGTACCACTGTATATATTACATTATATAGTGTGTGTGTGTGTTTGTGTGTATATATATATATATATATATATATATATATATATATATATATATATATATATATATATATATATATATATATATATATATATATATATATATATAATATATATATATATAATATATTGTGGTAGATGGGGGCGCTCTCGCTCCCTTGAACCCCTGTCCACGACTCCAAACACCAGATAAAAGTCCCAATAATGACTTTATTAATCTTCCACAGTGCACAAAGCACCCTTTCCTCCACAATACTCATACAAATCACAAATAATCACTAAGAAACAATCCTCTAGCTCCCAGACGCGTTGCCACCCTTCCTTCCACCCAGCTCAGCTCGCTGTCTGGGAGCTCTCACCCGCTACTTCTTAAACGCGGGCCCAGATCACACCGCGTCCCTCTATTATGTACGATACGGGTCTCGCTTACCTGTATCGCCGACTTATTCAGTATGGGAGGCTCCCCACCAAATCGCTGCACGTAGGCCCTCACCTTCTCCAGCGGCTATCTGGCTGCAGCTCCCAACTCCCCGACGATCTTTTCAGTGCTCGTCAGGACCTGTAGAAAACTTACTACGGGCTCGATAAGTTTCTCGAGTTCCCGCAAATTAATAACATTATTTACTTCTGGCACGTGCTCTATGTCAGGTCTCGCGGAGGCTTCTGGGATTTGGAGCTCTCTGAGGGTCAGGTTGCCTCCTTCAGCGAACTGCGGCCTGTCTTTATTATTTTTGTGACATCCCGATCAGCCATTTCCCGACCCTCCTTATCTTCTCGCGGGGTGAGCGGTGCCTCGCTCACCTCCCCCTTCCCCTTCGGAATGTCCAAGTCCGATACTTTGGGCTCGAAGGCACAAAGAGCAGGACGCGGACCTCCTCCTTCCCAGAAAGCAGTGGGTTTGTTGCCGTGTCCCTCCTCGGCTACCGTCATGCGGAAGTCGACTCCTAGGCGCTCTGGCTTCGACAGGAGCAGGCCGTCGTCTTCGGGGCAGTCTCCTTTTTCCCTCGGAGCCTCCAGGTGATCATCTCCGAGGTACATGCAAGGAGGGGTGGCATGGTGGCGCAGTGGTAGCGCTGCTGCCTCGCAGTTAGGTGACCCGGGTTCGCTTCCCGGGTCCTCCCTGCATGGAGTTTGCATGTTCTCCCGTGTCTGCGTGGGTTTCCTCCGGGCGCTCCGGTTTCCTCCCACAATCCAAAGACATGCAGGTTAGGTGGATTGGCGATTCTCAATTGGCCCTAGTGTGTGCTTGGTGTGTGGATGTGTTTTTTTGTGTTTCCCCTGCGGTGGGTTGGCACCCTGCCCAGGATTGGTTCCAGCCTTGTGCCCTGGGTTGGCTGGGATTGGCTCCAGCAGACCCCCGTGACCCTGTATTCGGATTCAGCGGGTTAGAAAATGGATGGATGGATACATGCAAGGAACAAAGTGAGTAATAATAAATGGATTTTCATTAATGTTCCCGGCACGTACCTCAGAGCGATCGGTGGGTCCTGGAGGTTTCTCCGGACTTGTAAGGCCGTTCCTTGACTCCTCCCGAGCGTCGGCCATTGCACCTAAGGAGCTCCCGCTGGCGTTGTCACTCTGTTTGCCCTTCCTCTTTCCCATTTTGGACTCGGAATTTTCGGGTTTCAGTGATGTTGTGGTGATTCCTGACGCCGTAGTCTTCTTGGGGTTCTCTTCCCACAGAAAATTTTGATTCAGGTCCTCCACTATAGATGCTGGAGTATCCTGCCAGCTGCGCCACTGTGGTAGATAAGGGGCGCTCTCGCTCCCTTGAACCCCTGTCCACGACTCCAAACACCAGGTAAAACTCCCAATAATGACTTTATTAATCTTCCACGGTGCACAAAGCACCCTCTCCTCCACAATACTCATACAAATCACAAAATTAATCACTAAGATCCAATCCTCCTCCTCGCCGTCTTGGAGCTCTCACAGTCCTTTTATATTCCCTGACCCGGAAGTGTTCCCAATCCCCAGTCCATGTGATCCTGTATCACTTCCAGGTTAGGTAAAAGTTCTTTTCTTCACCCTGGAAGCCCGTCGCTCTTCCCTTGACGAACTTCCAGGTCATAGGGCACAAATAAGTCTTTGGTCCTCCCTGCAGCTCCCTCTTGCGGCACCTGTGGTATCCAGCAGGGCTGAGGATAAAAACTACATAGTCCATGACTCCCTGCTGGTCTTCGGGGCACCTCCATACTGCAGGGAGGGCTCCATTTGGCAGCCTGGGGTATTGGCCGGGATGACGAGCCGGCCACATCTCACTATATATATATATATATATATATATATATATATATATATATATATATATATATATATATATATATATATATATATATATAATATGAGTGCCCCAACTAACGAGTTTTTTGAGATATGAGCCGTCACTAGGTCGATTTTTTTTTTTTTGCCTTGAGTTACGAGCCAAAATTCGAAATGCAAACCATCCAAGAGCTTGTCGCCGCACATTCTGAGGAACTGACGACAGAGGAGTTGACGGGACTACAGACACAGCAACATACAGAGGTTCTTCAGTAGATCGGTATTGCAGATGAGCCAGTTGCAGAGGAAGTTATCTCTTCAAGTGAGATAAAGGAAATGTTGGCAATGTGGGAAAAAGTTTGATATTATTGAAAAGAAACACCCTGAAAAAGTTGCAATTGGTTGTGCAGCAGCGCAATTTAATGACACTTGCCTAACACTTGACTTGAAGAGAAAGAAAAAAACACTTGTCTTGAAAACATCTGTTTTTTTCTTTAGATTATCTTTTATGTATTAGGTTTTATTTTGTTTGTATACAATATTTGTTCATTATAAATTTTTCTTATGTTGAAAACATTTATCAAAAAAATTGGGGTGGTTTTTTGGGGGCTGGCACAAATTAATCTCATTTTAATTAAGTTCAATGAGGAAAACTGATTTCTTATTCTGAATATTCTATTTTTGGCACATTTTCTTTAGAACATGATACAGTTGTTTTTTTCATTTATAATTATAAAAGGGTGATCAATCAACTTTATAAGCTAGAAGGAAACCAGGACTTCCTAGATGTAAAACCTGACCTAATTTAGTTCATAAGGCTATTCTTGACTTGAAATATTACTCAAATTATTCCATCCATCCATCCATTATCCAATCTGCTATATCCTAACTTCAGGGTCATTGGAGTCTGATGCAGCCAATCCCAGCCAACACAGGCCGGAAGGCAGGAAACAAACTCCAGGCAGGGCGCCAGCCCACCGCAGGGCTCGCACACACACACCAGGGACAATTTAGACTCACCAATGCATGTCCTTGGACTGTGGGAGGAAACCGGAGTACCCGAAGGAAACCCACGCAGACACGGGGAGGACATGCAAACTCCATGCAGGGAGGACCCGGGAAGCGAACCCAGGTCTCCTAACTGCGAGGCAGCAGCTCTAGCCACCGTGCCACCCACTCAAATTATTTTAAAGTTTAATTCAGTAGGTTTTTTTTTTTTTATTTTATTAACTTTCCAATTTAAAGGTAGAATTAGTTATAGTATACAACTGAAGCAACACATTTAAAGCATCTTTGGAGACTAACTAGTGCCCCACCAAGGGTTGGTTCCTGCCTTTTACCCAAGGTACACAGAATATACACAAGCTCCTGCCATATTCCACTAGATTAGAAGGTTAGAAAGTAGATAGATTGATTGATGGATAAATTTTAGAGATTATTTAGGGTAATTACTGTGTCCACCTCATAGTATTTAAAGTAAAGAAATTACATTAATTGCATTTACAAGTATAGGCTTTGCATTATTTAGATCATAAGAAAATATTAAACATTAATTGTCTTAACTGTTTTAGATGGAAATTTGCATTTGGATCAGAATAGCTGCAAATTCATGTTCTCAAAATATTACCAAACGAATGTCTAGATTTGAAGGTCTGGGTTCGTTTTCAGTCAATTGAAAACATATTTAGACCTTACAAGTGACGTTTTAACATATTTGAGAAGTTCTAGAGAACAAATTAGTATTTGTTAGCAAATGTCTTAATGTCACAGGTGTTTAATTGATTTAGCCATCTTTTGGTGTAGAACCTTGGCTACATACTGACTAGGGGTGTGCGGTATGACCAAAATTCTATATCACTGTATTTTTCTAAATTATCCCGTTTTCACGGTATTCAACGGTATTTTTTTCCCCATGCATGAGTGGATGTTAACCACATTTTCCACTATAATTACTGGCTAAGAATAACCTGTTCCACTGTCAAGAGTATTGTACATTGTACAAAAAAAAAACATTCTAATGTGCGCACAAGTATTAATACAGTTTTGCATTGCCCCATAAAGTGATAGTTTTCAAGGGGGTGGCACTAATGGAGAAGGTATCACATTGCATGACAGATGCAGTCAAAATATAGAACCTGTTTATTCAACAAATTTTGCAAAAACAAACTATAATTTTGACAACATATTTTCAACCATACAAAGAGGCATTTAGACTTAGTAAAATATCCAGAAGTGCTTGTCAAAAATTGTATTGCACCGAATATGTCTTAGAAAAGGAATAAATAGTAAATATTTTTTGTAAACCGACTACACATTCTGTTAATGTTAACAATCTCTGTCCACTGACACGTTAAAGTGACTTTTTAAACAACTTTATCATCATTAAACAGCATTAAATTTAAACTAATAAATAATAACAATAAAATAAATAATAGTATTATTAATGATAGTTGCACTATTACTTCAAGACTTCAAGCCCAGGTGCATTACACAGTATTCACCAAATTAAAATAACATAAAACAAGTGCAACTTGGTGATGACATCTTTACCAACTGAACCATCATTTAGGCAAACTGCATTAATATGGACCTTGCTTCAAGCTAAGCTATACTGGGAAGAAAAAAACAAACTATATGTTGGGAACAAAGTCAACATTTCCACTTTATTCTCGCCGTTTATGTTGAGGTTAAAGTCGACATTTCCACTTTATTCTCATAGTTTACTTCATAATTAAAGTAGAATGTCGTAAACTAAACTTCTTCCTAAAATCAACGTTTAATCAATTAATTTACCCCGTCATAAATTAATGCAGCACATTAAATGCTTTGTGTTTTGTTCCCCAACCCAGTGGTTAATCACTACGCTTCTAAAACTGACTTCCTCCGCACTAAGAGAAGACAGCAATCACCATACAGAATCCATTCACTTAATGATATTCCTGCTTTCTGAAAATTTAGAATGCTAAGATAAATACTTGATATCATTTTCATGATGAAATGCATTAAAGCAGGTATTACACATGCACGGTAGTGAGGCGGTAGTGCTGCTCCCTCGCAGTAAGGGGTCCCCTGGTGAATGTTCAGTGTAGAGAACTTTATGGCAGGTGTGACGAGGCTCCAAAAAACTGGATGTATGAATAGCTGTCGCACAGGTTTAATTTAAATATTGTGCAGATGTTGGGTTTCTGATCTGCTGGTCGGAGACACAAACACAGAATTCAATGCATGTTCTTCTGAGAGGGCTATCTTTATTGCATGTCTCTATCTGACGTACCGAAACCCCAGTTCCTTTTTCCTTCCTTTTTCTTGCACCACATAACCAATCACCACACGATAAACGTCTTTGTGAAATTAAAACTAGTTATAAACTTAGCCCACGGAGTGTTCAGAACTTTAAAAATATCTTCGTTATACATGTTTAATTATGCCATCCATTCAGAGTTGCGCCCATCTCTGAACGAGTCGCCAGCACATCGCAGGATGAATACAAGCAAAACATACACTAGCAGGGCACAACAAAACCCCACATCCTACATGACTTTGAAAGGAAACTGAAGCACGCCAAGTAAACCCACCAGAAAAACATGCAAATGCAAGGCAGGCACGCCGTCGTGCCCCCATATGTTTAATGCAAGCTTTAATGCATTTCACCATGAAAATTATATTAAGTATTTATCTTAGCATTCTAAATGTTCAGAGAGCAGGAAGATCATGAAGTGAATGTATTCTGTGCGGCGATCGCTGCCGGCGCCTCCTGTTAATGCAAGAAGAAGTCAGTTTAAGAATCACTTAACACAAAGCATTTAATGTGCTATATAACTTATGACAGAGTTTGAGAAAATCTAGTAAATTAAAAAATCATTTTACGATGAAGTTTAGTTTACAGTGGTCTACTTTAATGACAAATTACGAGAATAAAGTCAACATGTCGTCACACTATTACACAGTACCCAGGTACATTACACTGTATTGAAAACAAATAAAACCAGTACAACTTGGCTTGCAGTATTATCCAGTAGTATAGAAACAGTATTTACACATCTGAACTTTTAAAACTATCTAAGTTATCTCCAGGCGACGGACGTGACTCCTTTTTTTCGGCAAAAGTTCTTCTGTTCATCATGTTCAACTTTACTTTTAGTTCAGTTTCGGAATGCTCTCTGTCCATTTTCACCGTGCGGTGGTACCGCCCACTATTTGGTGGTGTAGCAGTGAAAAAGAGCCCTAGTGCAACAAATCTGTGTTTAGTGGTGTAGCAGTGAAAAAGGTCCCCACTTGAACAGTTTCCCGCTGCGCCACGTTCTGAACGTCGTTTAGGCAATTTAAACCGGTGTTGCGGTATAAGAAAACTCCATATCATAAAAAAAATAAAAAACGGTTTTCGGTATGAACCGGTATACCGCCCAGCACTAATACTGACAAAAAACAAGAAAATAAATACAAGAAAATGAATATCTAATCATGAATTTAAAATGCTGTTGAATAGCTCAGCCATAGTGGTAATTATTTGGTGGATGTGACAGAACATCTACAATTCTACTTGCTTTTCTCATTAGCATGTGTTAACTGGAGTGCCCTCCCATGAGAACTAGAAATCTGCTTTTAATGTGAAAAACTGCACAGTGGATAGAGTTGGCCAGAGGTTTCCTTGGTTATTTAAATGCAGAGAATGGAATTGCAAAAAATGCATAAATTAGTACTTTTTCTAAGTCATGATTTGTTTTCAAAAATAAAACATGAATTTTGTGTGACGTGTCTAATTATTTGCCATTTTTAAGTAAAGTTTAATTATAAATAATGATGGGAGGATTTGTAATCCGGTGCCCGGTTATCATATTTGGAAAAAATGGTTACCTGGATTAGTGACAATGAATTGATTAAATGACAACTGTGTACAAATGTTGAAGATAGACAGCAAGAATTGTACTGATTACTATTTGTTAGCTGTGGGTTGTAAAGCTAACGTTTTTCCATTTATTCTTCCAAACCCACATTCTTCAGATGCTGTGCCAAAAAGATTTGTGTGATAATATATGTTAAAGGATTCTATCAGAAATACTGTGTACACTGTGTATTCATTGTGGCTAGACAGTCTTAGAAACTTTCTTTGATTAGTATTTGATAGTTCAACATTGTAAAGGTAAATTTTTTTCCCATTCATTCTTTAAAGTTATTTTTTATTAAGATTTGTAAAAAATTATCATTCTTTGTCAAACTAATGTTTATAAGGTGTTACATTTAATGACGTAATTAATTTGTATCTCAACAGGATTCTTGAGAAACTTATACCTATTACTAATCGAATATGTGATACAGGCATAGGTAAGGTCAGCCCAGTTTATTCTGCTGTGCTTGGTGATCAGGAAGACTGTTTGAAGATTCTTCTGCAAGAAGGTTATAGCCCAAATGCACAGGAATGCATGATGTTTGGTTATACATCTCCTCTTTCTACAGCCATTGCCAGAGTGTAAGTTTATTTCTTGCTCAATCTGTTTGTGTTTATCAATACTTTCTAGGTGTGTCTAGTATATTTTGAACAACATTTTTTGCTTGTTTCGAAGCATTTGGTAATTCAGAACAAAAAATATAATATCAGTGGAAGACGGTAATTTATAGCTATAGTACTCATGATTATATTGGTTATCACATAACTGAAAATAAGAATGAAATACATTTAAATACCTCACTGCGCATGTGTAAAGTACAAGAAACACTAATTTGCTTTATTAGTAAATTATAGTGTGGTCTGTGAAGATCTAAAAGGTCTTTCTTTATGCATTTAAACAAAAAAATAGTTAAAACATTGCAAAGGTTGGTTACATAACGTTAAGGATCTATTGTCCAAATACAAGAGGTACACAAAACTAAGCTTGAAATCAAAATACAGTGGAACCTCGGTTTGCGAGCATAATTTGTTCCGGAAACGTGCTCGCAGTCCAAAGCAATCGTATATCAAAGCGAATTTCCCCATAAGAAATAATGGAAACTCGGATGATTCGTTCCACAACCCAAAACTATTCATATAAAATGATTAATACAAAATATAAAGTAAAAATACATAAAACAAATTAACCTGCACTTTACCTTTAAAAAGAATCATGGCTGGTGTGAGTGAGTTTCTAAACTCATGTGGGATTCCACCCAACAGGACGACATGCGGAAGAGTGTCCCAAAGCAATCGTAGTCTCCCAGCGCTATAGCAGTTCGCCGTATAAGCGCATCCAAAAAGATCACAGACATGCTATAAGTTTCTGCCGTCAATGGGTGATACAAGGAACATTATAAATATCCCGCTACAATAAATAACAGCGCTGTTGCTGTTTCAAGCTGAAGGCGGCTAGTGTTGTTAAAGTACTGAGACTCAACTTCGTGTTTTTCACAGCGCACACACACACACATACACACACAGTCACAATGCTGTAGTAAACAGTATACGCTCGTACGGATGTTGACTATATGAGTGAGGCACACAGACTCAGACGGAGAATAGGAGACAATTGCCCTCAATAGAAGAAAGAGACATGCTGTGCGCGAGCAATAGAGATAAGGAGAGAGAGAGAGAGAGCGTGAGAGAGAGAGAAAGAGAGAGAGAGCTGGAGAGAGAGAGAGAGAGAGAGAGCGAGAGAGAGAGCGAGAGAGACAGACAGACAGACGATTGAGAGCGAGAGAGAGCGAGATAAGAAGAGAGAGACAGACAGACAGAGCGAGATATAAGGAGAGAGAGAGAGAAGAACCATCAGCTCAGTTGTGATCGCATGACGCTCCGCAGACAAAGTGTATCCATACTGCTCGTATTGCAAGACATCGCTCGTAAACCTAGGTTCCACTGTATTGGAAGTGTGCTCCCTTCAGCTTTCTCATATACTGAGATAGAGGAAAATGTCATCAGTACCGCTTCCCGTTGCACAATATTTCTCAAATATCATATCTCTCTTTGTTTCTCATCAGAATTAATTGATAATATCAATACACAATAATTTATTTCATGTATAATCAAACTTTATATTAAAATATTTTCACACTTCGGGAGATTGAAAAAGGTGGTGGAATTTTTTCATGATTACATATGTATTACCTAGATTACGTGCAAAGTAAAAAGAGTTATAGTCACCTAAAAATACAGAAAAAGTGTTAGTATATATTTGTTGCAATGAATTGTTATAGATAAAACTGCATTTAGCTGTACATGTATTTAATTATGATAATGGTGGTGGAAATAAAAAAAATAAAATTAAAAGTATTACCAGGAACATGACAGGGACATAGCAGCTTATTGTTCCCATTACTTCTCTATATTTACATGGCATGTTCTATGTTTACACATTATTGTTAAACTTTTATGATTTACAAATTAAAATAAAATTAATAATAGTTATTGAAGGAATATGCGTTTATATTGAATTTTGTACAATGTACACATTTATATTTCCATGATACAAAAATTTCATATGTTTACTTTTTATCACTATAAATATCTATACAAAATTTGAAGCATCAATCTGTAATTTTAACCATAATTTACTTGAAAATTCACAAAAGTATTCAGTCAAAGTACCGCTTCCGGGTGCCAGAAGTGGCCCAAAATTGATGGGATTCTTTATTTATGATATAAATCAGGTATAGAAAATTTCATTGACCTGGGTCAAAGCATTTTTGAGTTATCATGTTTACACACAGACAGACATAATTTCAAAAATTTTATTTTCGACTCAGTAAGGTCTAAAACGTGAAGATCCATCAAAATCTCAAATGTCAAATTTTTTCTCGTTTCCTATACTTTCTCTATACTATGTATATGAGATTTAAAAACAGCTAAATCAATATCAGACTCTAAACCTAAATTAGTTGTTGAATGAGTATATGTCTCTCAAAGGTTTCAAATGTAATCAGCAGGAATGCATCATATACCTGTGGATAGCATCCTAATAGCCTGAAGCTCCAGAGTTGTGACACCCACAAAAACATACACAAAAAATGCTGGAGTCCATGAAAGAAAAACTTTAGAATTGGCCCAAGATAATTATAAAAATATGACCACATGTTAATCAAAATTATTAACATATCCCAGACAATAAACTGTTATTAATATTAAATTACCACCTTCCTGACAGGTTGCACTTTTATAAGCATTAAATTTTGTTTGCTGAATGTTCAAAAAAATTATGTGGAGAAATTCTAATTTCCTATTGACATTATATATGAATTATAACTTTAGCATTAAGTCTTCTATTTTTAACACTTTGTGTGTTTTTAAAAATAATGAAAACAATTACTTATTGGGTGAGATACAGTATTATTGCATTATTTTAAATAATATAACACAACAACCAGTGCTAATATGTACTGGGAGATATTTAGTGTAATCCTATAACCTCTTTGTCAAGATTTTATTAAAGGTTGTCCTCTCATGTATATTAAAATATTTCCATCCATCCATTTTCCGAACAAGGCTTTTTCATTATATGGTTGCAGGGAGCTGTAGCATATTACACAAGACAGTAACCTCTTGATTGAAAACAAGCCCATTGTAGGATATTGTTTCATTCTCACACACTCATATTCCATGATGCATGTGCAGTAGAGTTGTAAGTTAGACATGAACATCTGTATGATATTGAGCCAAATTACAATGTGAACACTCCACACATATAGTGACTAGATTGAGCATTGAACCCAGGTCAGAACTAGTTGTTCAATGACTGTGCCATATAAATAAAGTGCAATAATAACAGGAAAATGCAAATAATAATAATATGGACACCTTAAGATTAATTTCTTACTAGTATTTATACTGTTTTTAAATTATAAGGAACAAAGATTGTTTTGGGTTGTGAAGGAGAAATATTTTAATTAACAATGTTTTAATTTCCCCAAAAGTGTATACAGTGTAAAGGTCATACTCTGGAACTCTGCAAGAATAGGAGAATTATTTACTTAGAACAGACTGGTGTAGATGGATAGACAGACAATAGATAGAACTTTTATTTGTCCCCGGGGAGAAATTTGGCTTTTTACAGAACTGCTTCAAATAAATACATAAATTGGTAGGTAGGTAAATAAATAAACACAAACACACTGTGGTCTGAACGCACACCAGAATAACTAAAAAGCAAGAACATTCTCATGGAGATTTAAAAAGTAAACGACTCTTCGAGTTGGTGCTTTTTGGAAAACTGTGTTTTTCTCCACTGGACAAATTGCACAGCAATGGAAGTTATGATGTTAGAGATAAAAAAGTATCAAAAAAGAATGGATTAGTTTGATATACTTGGTTCAAAACCTTATATTAATTACACCTATAGTTGTTGTACTTTGTTCAGTAATAGGAATTCGGTTGCTTTTATTTATGACACGAGTTGCTGAGTCTTCTTGGTGGTGTTACTGGAGGGACCTGATTGCTGCAATTCATAATTTCCCTCAAGAAGTATAAACCTCAGTCAGACTTTCCTTAATACAATAAAGAGGGACGAAGGTCCTTGTTTTACAGTAGTTTGTATGTAGCCTGCATTGAACTTGACATGTCAAAATGTGTCACTGTGTTTTCCAGGAGCAACTTGGGGAAGGATCAGTACTGTCCAAGGACAGCTTTTGACCAGGTTAGTGCTTGTCTCAAAGTCGGTGTTTCTCAGAAACACGACCAAGGTTTGTTTGAGAGAAACTAGGTCGCTGACATCCTGAAATAAGGTGTCCACACACACACATACACTTGCAGAGAGAGCAAGGAAGCTGTATTTGTTGCACTTCCCCTTTCACACCTCCAATCCATTGCAACATCAGATTAAGTTTCCCCAAGATTTTGACTTCTCAGTCACTCATAATCCATTAACAGCAGTCATTAAGTTTAACATACCCTCCATCTAGAAATAGTGTGATGTGCTGTCAGCTTTAGTGTAGATGAAAACTAGTAACCTTATATAACCACAGTTGATGGATAGCTAATAGGATCACTTCAGGTATAAGTAACCAGGAAGAAGGCAGCAGGGTGGAAAATCTTGAAGAGGTTTGTAGTCAAAATGCCTCTTGAACCTCAACAGCCTGAAAGCAGTTTAGATGTTTTTAGGAGGCCCATCCTGCATGATAAGCACAAACTTGGAGGAACAGTATACACTTCTGGCTTTTCTAACGGAGGTATAAATAAACACACTGAAGCAGAACATAAAGTTATTCAATGAATGTATGGAGAGAAACTGTAGATAACGCAGATCACAGCCATGCTGGACTCTGTCAGTTATAATAAGAGTATTGTACTAGGTTTCTAAATGAATTAAAACCAAGTGAAGATATGGTAAAGCAGAGGAGTATTAAGGGTAAGGCAAGAAACAGAATATGCCATTGTAATCTGCATTGGAAGCATTTTAAAGACGTGAATAGCCATTCCTGGGAGTGCTGGCATAAACAGGAGTAGTCTAGGTAAAAGAACAAGAACTTGAGGAAGAAGTTGAGTTGCATGAGCAGAGTGATTGGGTCAGAAAATGTGATGAAGGAGAGAGCAACAGAATATCTAACTTTTCTTGACATCAGTGGCAAGGAGAACTTGGGTGGTTACATTTAACATGAAACTCATTTGTCAACAATAAGATGCCTGAGTTAGTTGGAGATCTGGACAGAAACTTGGGAATAACTGAAAGAAAAATAATGAAAGGAATATCTGGTTATTGTCAACAGAAAAGTGGTAAGAGAAACCATGTGGTGATTTGAAAGGACCAGGGGAACATACTAGGCAATGAAAAGAACAAGTTTACTGTGGCCCACAACTTTAGAGAGCTCCTAATGAGGTTAAGATAGCAATCTGTGCCACAGTCCATTGATCCAAAATATGGCAGAAAGAGTTGCTAACAGCACGAAAGCCTGATAATAGGCTTAGAAGTGTAAGGACTGAAGAGATGGGAACGTCTTGATCAAAGCCAAGAAAATGTGATAACAAAAAAGTATGTAACAAGGATCTCTGTGGAAACCAGTTTAGAAAGGATCTTCCAGATTGTTGACCCACCAAAACAAAAGTGAGCAGTGCATTCTCTAAAATCTAGAATAATTTTATTAGTCACTAAGCTGACAGAATGATTTTTGTTAACAGTATTGCATAAACATCCATGAAACATACAGGAAGGGCACCTTTGTGCAAAGTAGAGTTCAAGAGATAGTGTAATTCAGGGAATGCAGTGTAGAACGTATGGAGGAAATAAAGGCAGTAGGGCATGAAGAAATAAGCTTATGATGGGGGCTGACAATGGAAGGCAGAAAAAGAAGAGAAGGAAGGGGAACAAAAAAAGTGGTGTAGAGGAATGACTGCCAAGTTGTAAATATTATTCACTGATAGTCATCAGTCTTGTAGTTTAGGCTTCAGGCTTTCAGAATATCAATAGTTCTTGAAGAATACAGTAGTATAGGCTTATACCTAAATTGAGGGCAAAGACACAGCCAGGATTCATTCAAATCAGGATCACTTAGAGCAGATAATTTATTCAATTTTCACATTTCAAATTCACATGTATGGTAATGTAATTTTAGGATACTGATGTAAACAAATCAATTACAAGAACCAAAATTTAATCTTTGTGACAACATCGAAAAACTTAGCAATGTTAGATCTGTTTGAAACAAGGCCTTTTAGGCCCTACTCAAAAATAGTATAAAATGACACTTGTGGTGAGGCATAATTTTATAAAGTTATATTTAAACAAGACAAAAGTGATAACTCATATAGTTAACATTAAGTTAATGTGCTGTAAGCTTGTTGCATTCATTTTTGAAGGCAGCTATAACTGCAAGTCATTCTGAAATATTTATCAACTTGGCTTTGATGTGCTGCAGATAACATTTGTGTTCAAAAATTAAGATCAAAAGTGAATTGTTTATTTTAAAAGATCTATACCTGTAGACCATCAAAAATACAATTTTGTAAATATCTGTAATAACAGCAGTTATAGTAGACACAGTTGTAAATGCAATAGGCAAATCAATACAAATATATTCCTTTTTAATTATTGCAAAAATTAATTATGCAAAGTGTCATTCTGGTGCCTCTGCAAATTGTTTCTTAGTAGTGGAAGAGGACTAGTTATACTTGTTTCTGACTACATTTTTTTTTTTGTAAAGTCAGCTAGTTTTGTGCCTCTTGGTGGTGCTGTTCACACATGTAAGATAAAACTTCACTTAAGGATAACAGATTTATATATAAAAAAAAAAAAACTGAGCTCAGTAAATCATGGAATGGAGACAAAATTATGTTTTGTGCACATATAGTATGGGTCAGAGGTGCGCATTCAAGCAGTATGCTAGGAAAGTGTTGCTTTTCTAGTAATATTGTGAAACAGTGTGTGCTTATAAAATATATATTGTGTATATACACACACACACACCATTTTTGGTGTAGATAATATGGGTTGGTAATGTTATTAGTGTCATATTTACAGAGTACAGTGAAATTCTTACATGCACATATAAATTAACTTGCATCACATCACTACTCTACAGTGTAGTAGTGGCGAGTATGACTATATTACTTCAAAACATCTGACTTTACGTGTGTGTGTTTGTGCCTATTTTTTAACCTTTGTAGTATATTTTATATGTAGTGAAACACAGTCTTTATCTAGGGATTTCATGCTAGAATAGTCTTTAATGAAGTGTTTTTAACAGCAAAATGTAAAAGGCTTACAATCAGGTAACCTCATACTCTAGCTTCCTCTGTTTGCTTGTTTCTTTTATAATCCAGTTTTTATTCTTTCCTTTTTAACTGTCTCTTTACTAGTTTGTGCACTGGTCATTAGGTTAGAGTTTTATCATATGGTTCTAAAAACTTAGTTTCCTCCTTTTCATCAACTGGAAGTGGAACAGCTGTTCCTCTCTAGTAGTATCACTTGGTCATCTGAGCTAAAGGGGCAGACCACAAATACCATTGTTCTATCTTCAGATGGAGGAGGTTTCAGACAACTATGGCAAGTTAAGTGACCAGAAGATGAGCGCAAGTCAATAAACAAAGCAAAGATCAACACACCAGAAAGAAAAAGTACTTCATCTCTAAACCAAATATCCAACCAAAGAGCAGAATTAAATGAAACCTGGCCAGAAGACATAATATCAGAAAATCCAATAACAAATCCACAAACATCAAATCAACACTGTAAATGCAAAAATAATATTTTTGAAATTATAAATTATTTCAGGAAGATATATTTTAAAACACTAATAAATTCTAATTAACTTGTATCCAAATAAATGAAAAGCCATAATTATACACAAGAAAAAAAATGTATTCCAGAAAGATGAGAAGTGTCAAAGTTTACTGAATCATAAAAGTTGTCAGTTATCAGATATGCCTTACCAGTCCTAGGAAAGACTGCTCAAGCCTCTGGTTTAATTTCTGAGACATTCCTACATTCACACTATATAGTTGGGGCTTGTTATCTCCTTTACCAATTACATTCATCCATCCATTATCCAACCCGCTATATCGTAACTACAGGGTCACGGGGATCTGCTGGAGCTAATCCCAGCCAACACAGGGTGCAAAGCAGGAAACGAACCCCTGGTGGGGCACCAGCCCATCGCAGTACCAATTGCATATCTCAGGTAATTAGCCTCCTTTAGTGGATGATAATATGTACATGAAATATTCAAGGTGATATTGGAACAGTTTGTCTGTATATGGTATGCTGTGTGGCTTGTAGATCGTATCGTATGGAAAATTTAGACAAGTTAATCTTGCCAAATTAAGTTTAAATAAGTCAATATATTTCAAGTGGGTATTGGGTTGATAAATGCTGTTTTCTCTTTAGTCTGTTTGCTTAATGGTACTTCCTAAAATCTTTTTGCCATATTTATTTAGTTCTATGGATTTTTGTCAAGTCAAATTTAGAAGCTTGGTGAGTTCAAAAAGTAATTGCACATGCAACAGTCACTGATTTTAGGTGTAAGCATACAAAAGCTTAAACATTAACTTTTACTCTCCTCAATGACAGTTAAAACTAACATTTTCCTTACTTTTGTTTTGTCATTTTCTCACTTGGATTCAGATATTCCGTAGAGATTGTATTTGTTGTGAATATCATGAAAACAAATATTAAATATTATTTAATATAATTGTAGTAGTCAACAGTGTTAGTTGGTGTCATAAACATTTCCTAACCTTGGTGATTTTTTTCTGTATTTTTTTTTTAAATTTCAAAAGTTGTTTTTCATTTTATTGAAGATTCTTCTCATTCTGTATTGTTTTCAAGGTAGTAAAATATTATTGTTAGTAGTGATGCTCATTGTTAGTCATATGGTCCACACAATGTCTTCTTACTGTCTGTATAAAGATGGGAGCATTCATTTTTAGCTTTGGATCTATTTCATTTAAAATGCCAGTGAGTTTGTAGTTTGTAATGAGGACTTACAGTTTCAAAGTTCCATACGAATGAACTGGTCTCTTAAGAGTTCGTGAGAAATCCAAGGGAGTTGCATGTTGACATAGTCATTTTTTTCTTATGTTAATCAGTTAATAAAATTATATCATTTACTGCCTCTTCACTGTCTTTGATTTCATATGGACTATGTCAGCATACTTGTAATTTGATTTGTGAGGTGGGCACATGGAGAATTTTTAGATCCTGTCATTGGAATTAACATTACTTGCAGCAGTGGTACAGTTATACAACTGTTCTTGTATGGACAGGGCTATAAGTAATTCTTGGAGAATCCCAACTCTTTTAAACAGACACACCAATTCTTTTGTGATACCACTAGCAGTTTCTTGTTACAAAGGCCCTTGAATACCATCTTGCTTAGTCTTATATAACCAGTATGTATTGATGTTCCCTTGCTAATTTTTCTAGCACCACTACATTATCCATTGCAGCAAATGAAATGCTGGTGTTGAAGTAAGTTTAAGCATGACTTGTTTTTATATTTCCAGTGTAATGACATTCAAAGGCAAGAGCTCAATAATTCTCAATTTCAGTTACTGTTTAATAATTTCTTTTTAAATTTATTCCTACCAAGATGGCCATTGGCGGGACTAAGGAAAACCCTCCTTTGAGTGCTCCAAACCAACATCTGTTTGGTGCCCTCCTCCTTCCCCTTCCTTAATCTGATTTAACATTCGATTTTCACTGGTGAAGTTTGGGCGCAGTTAAAAACCTCTTGGGAAATACTTTTCCATCTACTGTTGAGACATCCTTCCATTTGTTTTTCAGGGTGTCATTATTCAACTACTTGAATCTAATTCTGTGAGCCTCTCACCAAGATAATCCCTGCAACAGTGGCTGACTTACATTCAACACCCAGCAAGTCCCACAGGATGACACAATTTTTCAGCCATCTAGAGCAGAAAGTCTAACTTTGGTTTATATCCCAGTTGTGCAGGATGCCTTTAGTGAAGTCTTTTTAATAACAGAATTCAAAAATGCCTAAATTTTCAACTAGGTAAACTAATTTTCAACTAAGTAACATTGGGTCCCAGCTTTCTCAGTAAGCTGAGCTGATCTATTTATAATGTAATTTCTAGTCCTTGCCCTAAGTCCCTCAAGCTGTCAGGTTAAAGCAGGCAGACTGGCTAACTAATACATGGCTCCCTGCTGCCCTTTAATGATTGATAGGTGAACCTGGGGGTTAACTGGCCCCTTAAGAGTGGCCTAGGATTCAGGATTGCAGCAAGCCCAGCAGCTGCTAGAGAGAGTTTTAATAGAATGGCCTTAGACATTCTGTAGGCCTAATCATTCAAAACGTGAAAGTGATAACTTACTGGGTCTTAAAAGCCCCTTCAATCCTCAAACCAGTGAGATTGGAGTCAGGACTGGAATGAAAGACAAAGGTGTATGAGAGTGTACCAACCACCCTACCTAATTAATCGGCATCAAATCTTGCTTAGGATAGACCAGAGAGGTTGTAGTTTTGTTGCATTTCCCCTAGGCAGTCGTTTGTCCTGGGAAACCCTGCGGATTTTGTTTTTTCTTCAGCATGCTTGTTTTTTCTGTCCTTCCAGCCATCTGGCCTTGCCCTTTTCTTCTGTCAGTTATTTTTTTTAATATTATTGCCTAATATTGTTTTTTTATGTAACTTTTTCTTTGACTTCTTGTAAAGCACTTTGATGTATGTTATTTGTATGAAAATGTCCTATATAAATACATGTTGTTGCTGTTGAATTAGTTTTAGGAGGTGTTCAGCAAAATAATTCACAAAATTGAATTCATAGCAGAATTCTGTTTCATTTACCCCCCAAAAAAAAGACAAAACAAATTGTGTTTTGTTTTCGATAAAATTTGTGCAATTGACACCAGAAGTGAGATGTTTAGTTCTATTAGGAAGAATTGATTTTACTAGTGTATGAAAGATTACATGTCTTATGCAGATGCAGAAAAGAACATACTGTAGGTAGACATTGAAGTGTGAATGATGCTTAATATGCAGCAGTATTTCTTGTTCTCTATAACAAAAAACCTTTCAAACCTCCAAAAGATTTTTTTAGTTAGATTTACATTTTACAATGTCCATATATTGAATTTTGTTGTCAGTTTTGGGAAACCACATGCACATTGAAATTTGTATGTTCCACTCATCACTAATTATAGATAATGTTATATCTGAGTTAGTGTGACTTACTATCTTTTAAAATACTTAAGGTTATAGGCTCCTTGGCCAGTAGCTGGTGTTTCAAATGTAAGTTTAGAGGTTAAGTGCTATTTAACTTGTGTCTATTTTACAATAAAACCTAATGGCTAATTTAGAATGAGTTACATAAATAATATTTTATATACCATGTAATCAATGGATGGAAAGATTATGTTGTCAGATTAGACATCTCAGCACAGATTCTACTGTAAAATGCCCAGGAGAAGGTGGCTGGTTGGTCTAGGCATGCAGGACAGAGTGACTGTGCCTGATTTTTGTCTTCCTCTGTTATAATTGACCATGGATCCTTCAGAGGTTTATTTCACCAGGGCTTCTCCTGAGTGGAGTTTTTGTTTTCCTCTTCTCTTTTGCCATATTTCATCTGTTAATTAGTGGATAAATATTTCTGGGCTCCATTTGTTTTAATCAGTTTCATACTGTTTTGCTTGGCGGTCTTTTTAAATAAATCTGTGTCTTAATGTGTACTCATTTTTTAATTAGTAATTTGTAAAGTCTGTATTTGCATTCAAACTGAGAACTTGTCCCAGCCTTCTGTGCATGTGGAGAGTGATATACAGAAATAAACTGAATTGAATTGAAATACAGTACAATACAATTTATTTTTGTATAGCCCAAAATCACACAAAAAATGCCGCAATGGGCTTTAACAAGCCCTGCCTCTTGACAGCCCCCCAGCCTTCACTCTCTAAGTAGACAAAGAAAAGCTCCCAAAAAACCCCAGTAGGGAAAAAAATGGAAGAAACCTTGGGAAAGGCAGTTCAAAGAGAGACCCCTTTCCAGGTAGGTTGGGCGTGTAGTGGGTGTCAAAAAGAAGGGGGTCAATACAATACAATACAATACACAGAACAAATCCTCAATACAGTATAGAAATAAAAATTTTAGAAGTACGGAGTAGAATTTAACAGTAGATGATATCACACAATGATTTGGATTTGTTTAGAGTCCTAGAGACATCCATCAAGCTGCCACCCTGATTTGGCCATTCCACAGCTGAAACAGCGCTGGGCCAGCCAATCCAATGAAACGGACCCCTCTACCCCACGATTCCTGGATTCCTCCATCAGGGAGGACTTTACCTTAGGCAGGCAAAACAACTTGGCAGGTGGGCCGTGGCACCAAGTGCCACATTTGAGTACCGAGAACAGAAATAGAATAGAAGAGGGTTATTATCTAATTATAACTATCATGTTACTTATGTTTTAGTGCTAATGACTAGCAACAGCGATGTAGTCTGTACAGTTAATCAGAAGCTCTAGTAAGGATATACTAAAGTGAAGTAGTGAGTCTTCAGCCAGGATTTAAAAGCTGAGACCAAAGGGGCAACTCTTATAGTAGCAGACAGACCATTCCACAGTTTAGGATCCCTGTAACTAAAAGCTCGACCTCCTACTGTTATTTTATTAATCCTTGGAATCATAAGCAGACCGGCATTTTGAGATGTTAATGTGCGCTCTGGTTTGTACGTCATAATAAGTTCAGACAAGTAAGCCGTACCTTGGCCATTTAATGCTTTATATGTTAAAAGGAGGATTTTGAAATCAGCCCTAAACTTAACCGGGAGCCAGTGTAAGGATTTAAGAACTGGAGTTATGTGCTCTTATTTTCTTGTTCTTGTAATAATTCTTGCAGCAGCATTTTGGTTTAACTGGAGGCTGTATAAAAAACGGTTTGAACATCCAGTGAACACCGCAGTGCAGTAGTCAGTCCTACTAGAAATAAATGCATGAATTAATTTCTCAGAATCCTGTTTATTTAGAAAGCGCCACAATTTCCCAACATTTTTAAGATGGAAGAAACATGATTTGAATATTTTTGTAATATGCACTTTAAATGACATGCTAGAGTCAAAGCTAACTCCTAGATTGCGGGCTGATTTAGTAAAATTAATGGTGATTCCAACTGAGTTAAATGATGGCAAAATATTGTTGTGATCAGCGTCATTCCCACCAACAATTAATATCTGTGTTTAAAGACAAGTAGTTCTCATCCATCCACTCCTTTAATTCGCGAACACTACTAATTAAAGAAACTTCATTTGATCTAAATGAAAGGTATAACTGGGTGTCATCTGCATACGAATGAAAATTAACATTATGTTTCCTAATGATAGATCCCATTGGGAGCATGTAAATTGAGAATAGTAAAGGTCCCAGTACTGAGCCCTGCAGAACACCATATCTCACTTCTGTGTATAATGATGGAGTACTGTCAGCATATTTCTGTACATATTGGAATCGATTCGATAAATAACCAAACCAAGCGAGCACAGTGCCTGTAAGCCCAACATCATTTTCTAGCCTGTGCAATAAAATAGAATGGTTAGTGGTGTCAAATGCTGCACTTAAGTCTAACAACATAATTACAGTGGAGTTTCCTTAATCAGAGGATATCAGAATGTCATTTACAACCCACGTTAGTGCTGTTTCTATACTATGACCAGTGCGGAAACCAGACTGGAATTTCTCAAATAAATTGTAATGTGTTTGGTGTGACTGAAGCTGACTGGTGACTACTTTTTCTAGTATTTTAGAGAGAAAGGGTAAATTTGAAATAGTCCAATAATTATTTAGAGTGTGTGGGTCTAGGTCTGACTTTTTAAGTAATGGTTTAATGACTGAAACTTTTATTGCATCAGGTACAGTTCCATGCAATATTGAACTATTGACAACGTTTAGAAAAGCACTGCAAGAACATCCATTGCGCCTTTTACTAGTTTTGTTGGCACTGGATCTAGGGAACAAGTAGTGGGCTTCATATTAGAAGTTAAAGTTAAGACTTCCTGCTCAGTTACAGGATTAAAATTACTAAAGTGCTGAATGCAATGTGAGGCAGGGTCTGCTAAGCTAGTATTTGGTTTGTACTGTGATGCTGAGATTCGGGATCTTATATTTTTAATTTTCTCATTGAAGAAGTTCATAAAGTCTGTACTGCTAATACCTGTTGGTATTTTGCACTATAGAACTGAATTCCCATTTGTTAATTTAGCCACTGTTCTAAACAGTACCTGAGGATTTTTATTATTGCTATCTATTATTGTAGAATAGTATTCTGAGTGAGCTTTAAAGAGAGCTGTTTTGTATTTTTTAACACTCTCTGTCCATGCAAATTGAAAGACATGTAGCTTTGTTGTTCTCCATCTGTGCTCCAGTTTTCGACACTCTAATTTAAGAACTCAAGTGTTTTCATTAAACCGGGGAGAGTGCTTTGATCACTTTTGTTTTAACACTAGAATTACCAGAGCCTACGAAAAAACTCGTAATTCCGTCCCACCTTAAACTGCTTCTTAAATCCCTTCACACCTCCGCCAGCGTCCTTTGTTCTCTAAATGTGCTGATAAAAAGAAGCTAGGAGCAGCCGGCTATTCCATCCCCCACCAATTTAGAACGTGCACGAACTTCTCTCAGCTCATGCCTTGATTGAGTATCTGGGAGTGAAGTGGAGTTTTAGAGTGAAATAATAGATCGTTGTTTGGAACACACGCATTTCATGTCTGTTCCGTTTCTACAGTAATCTGTGTCAACACATTGTTAAAACAGAAACTTTTTTATATTCTAGTAGTAGATGACAAAATGTAGGCATAAACTATATAATGTATGAAGCCTGAAGTCCAAATAGCAAAGAAACATTTTCACAAGAATAACACAATTGCACTTTTATTCAAACATATAACTGCAGAAACAAAAAGCCGCCTTAACATGCGACATTGACACCAGCTTACTATAACTGACTCCGTGGTTCAATAGACTCAGCCCCCGCTTGGGAATCAAGGGGTCACGGGTTCGATCCTGCGCCCCTCCCTTTTGAGAAGTAAACTGTTCTTAGTCTTACTGTTTTAGAATAAAAACATACATTTGATTTCAGTCTGTAACAGCCGGTGCAATTTATGATCTTTGTAAAGGTTAGCTTTTTTTTTTATTCACTTTTCACTCTCTCAGTCGCGTTCAGAATCAATCCATACAACCCCATCTGACACGGCTGTTTTCACTAAAAACGCGCTATAGCTCTGCAGTGTACCACGATGCATACTAACGCCCCGGTTCTGACACACAAACGCTGGCTAAGCTGCCTTCTTCGTATCTCACCGTCACTTGCTTTTCTTTTTATTCAGTTTTATTGAGTGTTCCTGCCAGTCCCCGCATGTTGCTGTATGCTTTTTCTTTTGCACCCAGGACATGCAGAAGAAAGAATGGTAAAGACCAGTAACTTCGGCGCTATATGCAATCATCAGACACTCCCCATCTGCCCGTGTCGCTCAAACACAGGAACATATATTGGTGTAAAAGTATAACAAAAGTGCACTTTTATTCAAGTGCACTTTTTCCATCGCCTTTTCCTGTAAGAAGCAGTGTACACACTTCTCTCTATGCTGTGGTTTCTATTACACACCTGAAAGAAAGACAATATATGTGAAAATATAATCGCACTAATGCAATATTATTTGAAAACGAACAGCGTCAGATCAGGTGTGAATTTATGCAGGAACTGGAAATTCTCTGATGCGGACCTTCCCCCAGGGAAGAAAGTACAGTGTCAGGTGCTCATTCAGTGTAATAGAAACCATAGCACAGAGAGGTGTGTACACGGCAACAAGTACACGGTCGTAAATGTAGGAAGGACGGTCCTTGGGTGTGTGGGAACTGTTAATATTTGAATGTGATGATTTTATATAGCACGGAATGAAAATCTTCACTTCTTAGCATTGCACCATGCAAGATGTCGTATCAATCGCCTACTGTATCTTGCTTTCTTTTTTCTTCGGTTATACAGGTAGTTTTGAATAAAAGTGCACTTGTTTTGTTTGCGAAATGAAGTGTCTGCGTGCACTTTTCGTGGCATTACACGTGTATTTTTGAGCATGCCCGCTTGAGCAGTATAAAAGTATTGAAAAGTATAACAAAACAACGGGCAGATGGAGAGTGTCTGATGATTGCATATAGCGCCGAACTTACTGCTCTTTACTATTCTCTCCTCTGCGTGCCCTCGAGTACAAAAGAAACAGAATACAGACGCTCTATAGCTCTGCGTTGTACCACGATGCATACTAACGCCCCCCCCACCCAGTTCTGACACACAGACGCTGGCGAAGCTGTCTTCTTCGTATCTCACCGTCACTTGATTTTCTTTTATTCAGTTTTATTGAGTGTTCCTGCCAGTCCCCGCATGTTGCTGTATGCTGGATATGTTCATATGTATTGTCTCTTTCTTTCAGGTGTGTAATAGAAACCACAGCATAGAGAGAAGTGTGTACACTGCTTCTTACAGGAAAAGGCGATGGAAAAAGTGCACTTGAATAAAAGTGCACTTTTGTTATACTTTTACACCAATATATGTTCCTGTGTTTGAACGACACGGGCAGATGGGGAGTGTCTGATGATTGCATATAGCGCCGGTTACTGGTCTTTACCATTCTTTCTTCTGCATGTCCTGGGTGCAAAAGAAAAAGCATACAGCAACATGCGGGACTGGCAGGAACACTCAATAAAACTGAATAAAAAGAAAAGCAAGTGACGGTGAGATACGAAGAAGGCAGCTTCGCCAGCGCTTGTGTGTCAGAACCGGGGTGGGCGTTAGTATGCATCGTGGTACACTGCAGAGCTATAGCGCGTCTTTAGTGAAAACAGCCGTGTCAGATGGGGTTGTATGGATTGATTCTGAACGCGACTGAGAGAATGAAAAGTGAATTAAAAAAAAAGCTAACCTTTACAAAGATCATAAATTGCACCGGCTGTTACAGACTGAAATCAAATGTATGTTTTTCTTCTAAAACAGTAAGACTAAGAACAGTTTACTTCTCAAAAGGGAGGGGCAGGATCGAACCTGTGACCCCTTGATTCCCAAGCGGGGGCTGAGTCTATTGAACCACGGAGTCAATTATAGTAAACTGGTGTCAATGTCGCATGTTAAGGCGGCTTTTTGTTTCTGCAGTTATATGTTTGAATAAAAGTGCAATTGTGTTATTCTTGTGAAAATGTTTCTTTGCTATTTGGACTTCAGGCTTCATACATTATATAGTTTATGCCTACATTTTGTCATCTACTACTAGAATATAAAAAGTTTCTGTTTTAACAATGTGTTGACACAGATTACTGTAGAAACGGAACAGACATGAAATGCGTGTGTTCCAAACAACGATCTATTATTTCACTCTAAAACTCCACTTCACTCCCAGATACTCAATCAAGGCATGAGCTGAGAGAAGTTCGTGCACGTTCTAAATTGGTGGGGGGATGGAATAGCCGGCTGCTCCAAGCTTCTTTTTATCAGCACATTTAGAGAACAAAGGACGCTGGCGGAGAGGTGTGAAGGGATTTAAGAAGCAGTTTAAGGTGGGACGGAATTACGAGTTTTTTCGTAGGCTCTGGTAATTCTAGTGTTAAGGGGAGCCACTGTGTCCAGAGCATCTCTCAAGGTCACATTATAATGCGATGTTAGCTGATCTAAATTGTTTTCCACGTTTACATTTGATGTTAACTGATCTAAATGGTTTTCCACAATTACACTCGACTTACTCAAAGTATCTATAAGTTTTATTCTGTGAGTGTGTTGGCAAGGGCAGGACTAAATCAAATGTAAATAAGTAGTGATCGGAAATAACTTCATTTAATGGAGTAATATTTAAATTTTGAATGTCAACTTTGTAAGTTATAATTAAATCTAATGTGTGGTTATGATTATGAGTTGGACCTTTGACAATCTGACAAAATCCTACTGAATTTTACAAATAAGTAAAACATTTGCTAAAAGTGCCAGTTTCCACATCAATGTGTACATTAAAATCCCCCATCAGTACTACGTGATCATAATTAGCCAATTCAGATAAAAGGTTGGTAAGTTCAGTCATGAATATACAACCTCAGAAGCGGAGCAAAATTTTCTTATTTTGAGTTTTAAAATACAACTTCAAAGGGCTAGGTCGCTTATCTTAAAGTATGTAATGTGTAACAGCCTAACTGTTTAATAATAATAAAAAAAATCTCCAATTGTGAATATTAAGGACTCGAACCTGAGAGGCAGAGCTCCAGCATATGTTCGCAGAGAGAGTGCTATACCCATTCAGCAATGACAGCTGCAAGTAAACTGTTAAATCTTAAAATAATTAGGAATTTGATAAGAGCAAACACAAAATAATATACTGTAACACAGATTAGAATAAATTATAATAATGGTAAAGGAAGGAATACTAGAAATGCATAGACATGCATTCCTATAGACAGAATTACTTTTCTTCCCTTTGGACATTCAAACTTATATTTTTATACCTTATGAGAGCCTAAAACTAATATTTTAATTCAGGGGTCAATGCATGGCCAAATAAACCTCAAGAGAGAGAACATCAGTTCAATTTGCTGTCAAGAAATACAGAAAGTTAGAAAATAAATGACACCTTGCATGCCTTAAAACTCACAGCTTTATTGTATTTGGGGACTTATTCATTAATATGCAAATTTATAGAAAGACTTCCACAGAATATTATAACAGAAGCATACCCTTCTGAAAATATCCCCAAAAGATTCACCATAACATTAGCATCAATTTAAGACTGGTCATGCGTATAAAAAATATTCCAAATGTCACAGAAATTCCTAAGTTAATTCCAGTGTTATTGGCCGATTTAAACCAGGATGATGGTCCATTTTAGTGGTCAGATGAAAACAGTGGTCCCTTTCCATGAGTAAACAGTAGTTTATTGCTGATGCAAGTGTAATTTCCTTATATCGCATGCGCTAATTTACTACATTACTCATCATGGTCCATTGCAACCAGAAATTTTAGCTTGAGACTTCTCCATGGATTTTACCTTTCTATCAGATACTTCTTTCAAAAATGTTATGTTTTAAGAAGTATTAATTACAATTAATTATAAACCAACAATTACCAGTTGCACAAATAAAATTCTTTTTTTTACATCACTTTAGTTGGAATCTGGCATCAATGAAAGCTATTTCAACCACCACAAGATAATTTGGGCTTGGTTTTTAATTATGTGACATTATAAAATGCTGTTAAAACCATGTAGATTATGTAATTTCATTCTGTTATTATTTTCAGATATGAATCAATGTTTCAATAATATATAATAAACAATAATGTGATATCAGTCTCTTTAAGTAAATAAATAAAAATTAAAAATGTTCCAGTCTTCAAAACAATTAACTAAGTCCTTGAATGCACCTGAATGTTATGTCAAGTATTCATTTTCCTATTTGTAATCATATTTTTTATTTGATAAACTGTTATATCATTTAATAAACCGTGCTCTGAGCAGCACGGATGCACAGTAGTAGTGCTGGTGCCTCTCAATAAGGAGACCAGGGGTTCACGTCCCAAGTGTTTTCTCTGTGAGAGTATGCATGTTCTCCCCTTGTATGCAAGGGTTTCCTGGTGGTACTCCAGTCTCCTATCACAATCCAAAGACATGCAGGCTAGGTGGACTGCCAATGCTAAATTTTGCATCACTTTTCCTGTGACTCTGCTCTGGATAAAGATTTTTAGAAAATGGGTGTTATTTTAATGTTATTTTAAATTAACTTACCTAAGCTTACACTTGTATGTCTGCTAAACCCTTATTATTTTAATTAATACTGGGTGTTCTACCTTCCCATTAAGATCACGGAAGACAAATAAAAGACCCGGAAGATGAAAGAGAATGGCCACGGAGCGTCTCGCGGGGATATAGAACATGAGATTCTTGCAACACACGCCCTACTTACAAGCAATATCAGAGCATTGCCAGCAAAAAAAATCAGTAGTGTAAAGGCACGCAGCACACACAGATACAGGGGTCTCGGCGCATATAAAGCGTATAAAGGACAATATGTTATAAATGAAACATTGACGACTAAAAGATCGCATTAGCGCAAACAAAAGGAAATTAATCATCAGGACCAGGTGTAATTGGGAGAAAAAAAAAGAAAGATAAAGCGAGGTCAGAAATAAAAGGCAAAGAGCAGAAAACAAAGTCTTTTCGCTTTTGCATCATTCAATGCACAAAACGTGGATTTATACAATAATGGACCATACGCTATGAGAATCTGTGGTCCTGCAACAGTTAAACCAACAGCAAGTTTAATTTCAAAGAAAACACAATTCGGTCAGGTGTATATTTATGACCACGGAGAAGCGATCACAACGCAAGCATCAGAGACACGAAGTGGCAAAAAGTACAGCGGCTGTACAGGCTTTAAAATGATCGAAGCTAAACCAACCCCACCCCCACCCCGGGGCCAGAAATAAAGGACAATTATTGTTTTTATAACGTCACACGAGACCAGGCAGTGGGCCATCATTTAAAACAAGTTCACAGACATCTAGCTGCACAAAGACCCCCCCCCCACCCCCCCCAACAACGCAATCAGCATTATACGTCTGGTGAGAAAGAGATGTAACCACACACGGGGCCGTAAATAAAGGACAAGTATTGTTTTTACAAAAGTTTTTAAAATAAAAGTGAAAATAATGCATATGTTACAATTCCCATGAAAATAACAATCTCTTTAAATGTACAGTATATCCAATAAACCAAACATAGGGGTGGGTGAGCGAAGCCCTGTAGTATTAGATAAAAATGAAAATGAATGGATGGATGAACTATGTTATCATTTAAATAATTTAGTTTATTTTGTATTCTTTGGCCTCTTTGGCATTTTTTTGAATTTGGAGTCTTAATACATAAATGCACACTTTTGTATTTGTATATCTAAATAAATAAAATGTTATTATACATTATTATTTAAAGACTTGTTTTTTTTTTTGGCTTTTTTTTTTTAGTTACTAATTTTGGTGTACAACTCCATATACAGTAGATGTTGCTGCTAAAAACAATATTTAACATGTTATGTAATATTAATTGTTTTTTGTTCCAGAGAAGGAAATGTATTATTATTGTTATTTGTATTCAGCTCATTTGTCCACTGTACTCCTCTTCTAGTCATAATGGGAATAAGTAAGTACTTTTTCCCTTTTCCAGTGAAGGGGCCGGCATTTAGTAATTTAATTAAAAATTGTAATGAAAATGAGTTCTTGGATATTTGGATCTAGTGTGCACTGCATAGTAACAGAGCATTACAGTAGGGAGTTCATAATTAGCTACTCTGGGACATGGTATTTATCTTTAAATGCAGGCAAAGCCTAACTTTCTAGGACCTTAGAGTGGTTGTTTTCCTGGTTGGGATAAATGTCATATCCCAGAGCAACTTGTTAGGAGTCTGATTTAAACACCCAGTTTCTTTCTAAACAGTACGGCTTTGAAAATTAGTTGCCTTCTACCATCATTTTTTGTATTATTTTCTCATTTTAAGACGTTATCCAATTTTATTCATATTTGAAAGTTATTTGGGCAAAATGTATTTTTGTTTTTGAAATACTCTGTGCATTCTGTTTAGCTATTTAATACACTTTGATCTATATTACATTTTTTGCAATAGTTTTCTATTTACAAATACTATCCTCATTTGCAAAAATGACAAATTGTAAATACAGATTCAAATGGAGAGTGCTAGCTAGAGATTAATTATAATCTAAAGAGAAGCTGCCATGTCTTTGGCTTAGCTGCTTTACCTTATGTCAGGGACGAGACCTCCAGAGGGAGTTAAAGCAAAGCTAATTATTGTGTTAGAGAGTCACAGCTGATTTCAACAGGCTGATTTCGGCTTGTCAAAAAAAAAATTCTGACTTTTGACTATATATCATTGGTAAAATCGCCTAATTTGCATTAAACAAATACTTTATATAGAGGAGACTGAATATATGGTGTATATTTGTCTCCTTTTCTTACTGCTTATGTTATTTCCTGTCTGTATGATGACTAGCGGTGTCTATGTTCTTAATGGAAATAGGAATTTTAATATTATAGACACCTGTACACCTAATCAGAATTCATTTACAGAATATAATTTGCTTGTTTGTATTACAGCTATGTCGCATGTATTGATTACTTAAGCAATTTAAAAAAGTTGCTTTTTGAAATTTGTCCCATTTGTGTTTTCATTGTATATTTAAGATTGAGTTTTTACATATTGTTAATACACAAATTTCATACAGATTTATGGGTTAAGGGGTTCTAAATGCAGAAGTCACCAATTAACATTTAGTTCTTTAACAATTACTTCTATTTGTAATTTTTGATTACATGTCTTTATTTTTCCCCTGTTTAGATCTCCCAACATGGCATATATTCTTCTTGAATCTAAAGCATTTGTTTCAGGCAATGATTATAGTTCTTGCTTAAGACAAGGTCACATGTGCCTGTTCCATGCTCTTCTAAAACAAGGCTGTCCTTTACCATCTGAGAAACATTTGGAGGAATTTATTCAACTCACATTACATGAAGACAGTCGTTACAAGGAATGGCTTCCACACCTTTTACTGGCAGGATTCAACCCTTTGCATCTCCTCAGTGACAGATGGTAAATACTCATTACTTAGTCAGATGTTCTCTGTAAACTTAGGATTGAACAGATGTTACTCAAGTATTTCACATTACATAAATTGCTGTCATTATCTTTGTATTACTGAACAGACATTCATAAATATTCTAATCCATAGGTTATCAAACTAGGTACTGGATATCAGCTGTGACTGCTGGTTTTCTTTTCCAACCAGTTTATTAATTAGGTTTATTCATCCCTTTTACTATATTTCTTGCTAAATTTTAGCTTCTATTTTCTTAAATTTGATTACATGCATATCCTGTTACAATACACACAACTACTTTAAGATAATATGTTAAAGTTTAATTGAACAAATTCTTAAAGCTATAAAGCAGGTGTTTTATGCTGAAAAAGAAATTGAAGCTGAATGAAATAAATTCTCAGGTGTGCTAATAATTTTGGGTATGCATATTTCTTATTTTCCTGAAAATTTAAAACATACTGCCTTGAGCTTTTGTCCTCTGAAGATTAACTAGAAAGTTCAAGTAAAGAAGAGCTAGCTTTTGATTATGATTTAATTAGGATAATGGATTATGAAGTGAAGTGGCTTTCATCCCAACCAATTTTATAAAGCATATGATATAGTCCTTTTTTTCAGAATGCTCACCTATTGAGTGCAGCTAAAGGTCACAGTGCAGCTATGTTCCAATAATTTAATTAATTACTCATGTTGTTTTAGTCTGTATAAAGGATGTCAAGTCTTCCAAACAACTGCAGAAACATCAAAAAGATTAATGTATAAAACTGCCCAACATTGTTTCACATGGGCATAACCATGAACACAACTGGTCAAGAATAGTCCTGTAATTTGCAGATTCACTAAAGTACCTCATAAAGCGTTAATGGCATTATCACCAGATCTGCAAAGCTAACTACTGTTGGTGTACTCAACACTTCCTCTGTTTATACTGATGCTTTATTTTCAAGTTAAGTTTGTTGTTCTCTGTACATAGTACAATGAAATTCGCAGTTGTGTGTCTCCTCAGAATAGCTGACAAAAATAAAATAAAGATGTACAGTGATAAGCATGCAATATTGCCAGGTTATCAATCATCCAGTCTGTAGAGAGAGGAAAAGGTGTTAGTAAATAGTGCCATCTTGTGAATCAGTGAGGAATTAAGCATAAGCTGTCCCCAAGGTACACATGTATGACTATATATATATTTGTGTGTGTATGTATAATATATATATAGTTATATAAATAGATAATTATAGATATATATAGATAGATATATAATATAGATGTGTGTGTGTACAAGTTGTGATGTTACAATATTTGTTCTTAAGCCTGTCGATTCAACAGCTTTGTTACAAATGCTTTTAACTAGATCATCATCACCAGTTTCACGACCATTTTATTAACTTGTCCAGGTTGACTGATTATTCCATAGATATTTTTACTACACTCTATACAATCATTGCCATTATTTTGGGTGAGACCAAATAGTTTTCATATCATCTTTTTTGGCCTGCCACTCGGCTGTATCTCCTTCACCTCCATCTTGGTACACCTATTCATCAAGTCATCCTCTGGCTTTTACTGTACATGCATAAACCACCTTAATCTGTTTCTCTCACTACATGTTACTTCGCACAACCACTCGATTGTTCTCACCTCTGTTCTTTCCATTTTTGTTTCATGTTTCTCCTTTATATTTTTATATTTTTTTATTGTTGTTGTTATTTATATTATTTTTATTGTTTATTTTTTATATTTTAGACATGGCAGTATACACTGTATGTTTAGATATATGAACATATGTCTTTCTCTTCTTACATATTACTCTCATATCTCACAAATGTCCATATTTTTATCTAGGTCATTTATATTAATTACGAAAAGAGACATCCCCAGCACTCATCCCTTTGGACACCACTTTTAACATCATCTGATTTGGAAAATGTTCTGTAAATTTAAGCCTTTGCTTCATGGGTTTGTGCCAGTTTTGCAATTTACTCACAAAATGTACCTTGAATGGTCACTTCTTTTTGTTTGATCACTAGCCTCTGATGTGGTTAAAACATATCATAAACCTTTTTAAGATCAAGATAAATAATATTGTATTTTGATTAGATACTTTTTTGCTTCCTCATAGAATTCTAGCTTATCAGACAAATGTGGTCTCCAACATTTAATTTAGTGTTGAGTATGCGATAATTCAGATGTATTTAACGTTTGTTGCTGTCTTTTTCTAATAATTTGTTCCATTAGTTTACCCGTGATAAATATTAAACCTACTGGCCTATGATTATTTTAACTGGCCCAATTACGTTTTTTTTTATACTGGAATAATACAATTTTTCCTATCATCCAGTCATTAGAAAGATACCTGTTGCACCTCATTTTCTGCAAAATATTTATTAAGAACTTCTATATGTATACACTAACTTGTAGGAGTATGCAATATGTATGATCCATTAAAATATCTTAATTGTTGTTTTAACCATGTATTAGCTGATATAATCACTTTGGGGGAAAAAACTCACTTTGCAAAAAAACAATCAAAAACATGCCTTGAGAGTCCAAGCATTTGCTGTATCATATAACCTAAAAGGATAGACTATTGCGTATGTACAAAGCAAGCGCATTAGCATGCATGGTCAGTGCATAGCTGCCTAAATATGAGTGAGAAAACACAGCCAAGGGATAAAACGGCTTGGCAATCTGTGTCGTTAGATTTAATTGCAAGACGTGGATCATCATCACTCGTGTGAGGTGGTTTGGCTTTGAAAATAGAGATGTTTCTCAAAGGGTGGCAATCTGCAGTCTATATCAGAAATCAGTTGCCATTAAAGACAGCTCAACAACTAATTTGATTCACCATCTGTGAACTAATCACTGTGCAGAATACAAAGAATACGAAAAGCTTCAGGAGTCACCTGTCCATGTCAAGTCCAAGTCACCCAAGGTACAAGCATGCTCCGCAAACTTTAGCAGAATCATTCTGCAAAAAGTGCTGTACAACCAGAAAAGCAACAGATGGCATGACATGGCTATGAGAAGGCTACATGGTTTTCATGACAACAGACAGTGGGGCTAAGGTCAGTGCATTACAGATTAACAACTGAAAGAGACTTCATTGTTTTGGACATGGGCTTTATATTGCCATTGATGAGTAATTTGGGTTCCTCTGTAAAATGCAATTTAATTGAAATTGATCTTTTATGGATCCCCATAGGTGTCAGGCAAAAAAAAAAGACAAAAATCCTTTCAAATGAATTATTAATCTGTTCGAGCAAAATTGCTTAATTTATTCAAACACATTTTTTTTAGAAGCATATGCCTATTGGGTGTGTTTTATTTCGCTAGCTCTCTTGGTTGGGGTCCTTGATTCCAAAGCACATTTTTTTCTTTCATTATTTAAAATATTCGCATATATCCCCATCTCCTCACACCATTCCATCCCACCCATATAGCTGCAAAAGCATGAGCAGGTGATGAGACAAGGAAGGGTGCAAAAAAAGGCCACTTTGAAATGTTTTACTCATACTTGCACTGTTTGATCTCAGTAATATTTTGACTGGTGACTTTAATGTTTAGGTGTTGTTTTACTTCAGTTTTAAGTAAATGAAGAACACCCATTTTCTTTAACTTTTGTTTCCACTAACCTCATTAGTATGCTATAACTAATATCCTATTAACAAGACCAAGCTGGATCAATAAGATAAACACAATTTTAAAGGATGCAAAATATCGTCTTATTATTGTTATTGTCACAGTTCCAGAAAATATAGAGATATAATTTTTGCCAATATTGCACACCCCTACTAATTTATGCATGTATATATTTTACCTGTCTCTGCTATCTCTAAATCACTGACTACCTTCTTAATAGTGCATGTAGTTACTGGGAGGTAATTGACTTTTTCACACAAGGAAACTAGGAAAAATAGGAATTTAGAGAATTTTATATTTAATTTTCTGTATTTTTAATTTCACACTTGCAGTTACTGGTAGACTTTACCTACATTTTGACCCTCCTTTTACTGGTTAATTTGTTCATTAACATTTCAGTTGATGGAGCTGTACATGAGTTCTACTGCTATTTTTTCTTTTGCAAGTTCCTTTTTAGCTTTTTATATGTCCAACGTACATTTTTCATACATGTCCCACCGTTTCTACATTTTATGATTAATTTGTTCTACTTTGTATATTTACTCCTCCATGCTTTGTCCAAATTTTTGTCTTTTAGACTTTGCTGAATTTTCTCATAATTTTCCTTATGTGACAGATTTAAGGGTTTTCTCGCACCCTTGTACCCTCGGACCACACGTCAGACACCAGATAAAAGTCCAAATAATTATTTATTATAATAATTATGTGCACAAAGCACGCTCCTCTCCACAATTCTCCAATAATAAATCACAAAATACAATAAACCAATCCTCCACTCCCAGACACTTAGCCACCCTGCCTCCCAACTCAGCTCTCCGTCTGGGAGCGCCCACTGTCCTTTTATATCCCCCGACCCGGAAGTGTTCCCAATCCAACAGTCCATAAGTCCTTATTCCTTCCGGGTCAGGGTAAACAATGCTTTTCTCACCCGAAGCCGTCGCTCTTCCTATGACGAACTTCCGGGTCATAGGGCACGAAGAACTCTTCAGTCCTCCCTGTAGCTCCCTCTCGTGTCCTCCATGGCATCCAGCAGGGCGGTGCATAAAAGCTCCATTGTCCATGATGCCCTGCTGGTCTTCTGGGGACCTCCATGCTGCAAGGAGGGCTCCACCTGGCGGCTTGGGGTATTGGCCGGGATAAACAGCCGGCCATCCTCCACACTTACTATTATAAAATGTAGCAGTTTTTAGATATTGTATTTTGTCCAGAAAAGTCTCCATTAGCTTTATGACCGCAGTCTCGGAAAGTCTTTCACCCGTGGGACAACTGGGATCCTTTCCTATATAAGGAGAGGCATTGCACATATACTTTGTCTCCAAATCTGTTTCAATCTAAAACTTTATGCCAAATTTGTCAGGCTTGGTTGAGATGTATTGCAAGAAAGGACAAACAGACCTTGGTTGGAAACAGTTTGCTCGTCAAAGTAATATGTTTCTGTTGTTAAAGCACAAATGCCACATGATAGTCTGATAGTGGTCAGGGGGCATCATATCTTTTATTACCAGTAAAAGAAATAGTTCTGACCAGGCATCAACCACAGCACCAACTGTGGTCTTCACTGCTCTAGTGAAAAGAATGGAGATAAATGCCATCAACTCAGAGAGGGAGAGGCAAGTTCGTTGTACCACATGAAGATGACTGAGAGAATAAAATTGAAAAAAACACTAAGTTTTACAAGTAGCAATAATTTACACTGGGTGTAACAGACTCATATCAAATTTATTTTTTTATTATGTAATAGTAATTAATAGCAGTTCACTACTCAAAATGGTAAATGCAAGGAAGACCTAGGATCAAACCCGCAACCTCTTGATTACGAGATAGCAGTTCTTACCTCTACAGCAGCCAAGAAGACATGCCTACTTTGTGTCGATTGATATTTGGTCTTCAGTTTTTACACATTGACAAGAACATGTAAATTGAATAAAAGCGTACGTGTTTGTTATACCTTTTGTGAAAGTGTTTGAACTTTAGTCTTCACACATTATACACTTCATGTTAGCATTTTGTCATTATTACTATAACATTTCTTGCCTCGTGATGTGAGATTTTGCATGTAACTTGATAAATGATTTGTATGTCTTTATTTGTAATTTAGGCAAAACTAAGTCAGGAAAGTGAATTTTACGTCAGAGTTGGGGGATGTGCTTGAAACAAATGTTTCTCTGCTAGAGTCTCTCTCTCTCTCATATCCCCCACACAAAGCCAGGTTGCCTAACTGCCAAGCTTTACCTCAACAAATGGTTTTGGGGGTATGGCAGGTGTTAAGATGTTTTATTTCCCCATTGGTCTGAAGTATGGCTGTTTGGAACTCGCTTGTATCAGAAGCCTTTAAGTACCATGATGTTCTATTGACTTTAGGGGTTGGACAGGGAATCTATAAAACTGCTTGCTTAACCTCACTCTCTCTTTCTTACTAACATCTGATGAAGGAGCATCTCTCTTTCTTACCAAACTAATGAACTGAAAGGACAACACAATCGAGAGCACAGCTCGGCAACCATATTGAAACAGGAATGCGGCGAGCTGATCACAAATGATGCCTTAACTAGAGACATTAAGTAACTGTCAAGTCTGTGTGCCGCCTGAAACTACACATCACCATTTAATCAGGTTGTATGGTTGCCAATATTCAAATGTAATTTGCATATTTTTGTTATTTATGACTATTACCAATAATATATTGTTTCAATTGTAACTTAACTCGTGCTTGTCTTTGTACTACACCTAATTGCCTGAGGTTACAGATGTAGGAGGGAAGGTGGAGAAAAGTTATATACTATAATACCTTATAAACAGTGGTAAGTCTGTGGGATTTGAGGAGTTCTGACAGAGGCTACATATTAATAATACAAAAGGGCAAAGTAGAGCAATATAGTACTTTACTTGGACAAAACACCTCACATCTCCTGTAATCCTACATATATACAGATCATTGAAAATGAAATGTATGTATTCCACATAATAATATATTATTTACCCTATACAATTCCAGACAGCTAACTCCCAGATGAAGAGACTTTAGCTGTGAGAATTTTGTGTCTGACATGGCTTCAGCTGCCTTGGTGGAGGATGGGATAACAGGCTGATTGACACATTTGCAAAACAAAGATGCTAATAAGGAGGTGTGAGGGAATTTAAGGTGGCCAAGCATTACAACTATTTACACAGGCTTCAAGGATTCTACTGTTAATTAACACAAGCAGACAACTAGGGTGCACACTATTTCACTAAAGGATGCCTGGGTGAGTTCCTCCATTATAACGCAGCCTATGTAACTCTTAGGTTCAGTGATATTTTGCTTGTGGTAATAAATTGTCTTCCATCTCTCATAAATGTAGGTAAACATCTGAAAAGTCCAGCACCATACAGGGCTGGTACTGTATTGGCATTGTTTTAGAAAACTGTTTAACCCTGATTAATTAGAAATTTAAATAGAATTTTTAATCAATTACAGTAATAGTTTAACTGCTGTTCTTTTTTAGGCTCATTTAATAATAAAATAATACTACCAGTTGTGTGACTTAAGTGAATTAGTTTATAAAAGCTTCTAGACATTCACCTGATTCCCTACCTTCATTATTTTTTTTCTTCTGCTGTTGACTTGCCTACGTGCTTGTTTCTCCTAATGCCAAACTGCCATTATCTTCCAATCATTTTCTTAATTACAAATCAGTTATTGCTATTAAATAAACTTTTTAATTAAATATTTAGACTAGCCCAGCTATTTAGCTACAGCAAATTGTAGTAGTCCAATGCCACTAAGATTCACACCGCCATAGAGATGGTGATTGATTGATTGATTGATTTTTGGTGGGGATGTCAGGAACGCACCCAGCCTTGGTCCAACATTCACCACTCACACACACAGACACGAAATAGCAGTGTATAAACTAATAAAGCTGTACATTAAATGAAACAAAAACATAGACCACAATTAAACAGAACACTCCCTTCTTTCCTATGATGATAACATGATAAACATTTAACAGTAAACACTAACAACCAAGTTAAGATTTGGGCAGTGCTCCCTCCAGTGAAGTACAATGACCAATCCAGCACTACTCACACGACAGGCAGGCACAAGACAGTCCATACAGCCTTACAGATTTGACGATCCAGGGTGGAAACACAGTTGGTATTGCAGACAAGACAAATGTGCGAACACAAATACAAAACCACTGAGCTCTTTTGCTGCTTAGCCAACTCCCTTTTAAGATTCCTGCCAGCTGCTTTTGTCCCCAGCAACCCCTGCATTCTCCACAGATGTTCAGCCAGGGCAATACCTTCAGGGCAGCTGGGAAATTGAGTCTTTTAAGTTGATGCGCTGCTACAAGATAAATGATAGTGTATTAGTGTTTGTTGCCTGTGACCTTCAGAAAGGTTTTCATCAAAGTTGTACCTTGTAGTGTACATGTTGTGTTTAGTCTCTACAAAATTTTCTTTCATTTTTTTCATTCACATGCCTAAAATTATTATTATTAATTAATGATCTGCACATAACACATAAGCTCATAAACATTTTCTGGCACTATGGCAAAAAACTGTGGCAGGTTTCTGAATGAAATCCTCTTACCCCATTCAAATCAAATAATGCTATAATACTAGTTAATGGAGGTAGAGAGCCTACAGGGATTTGCCGGCATTCTATGTTTTACTGATGTTTGTATTGTTATATACAATACTTGATACAAGATACAATCCTGCTACAAAGCAACAGAAGAAAATGAACCAGGAAAAATAACGCAAAAGGTCAATAAGTCTGTTTTACACTATTTGATACCACCACCCATCAGAAAAAAATATATGAAGGAACAACATTATAAAATATTCTGCTAAATGCTCATGAAAAGCATATTAGAACATTAGAACACTCTACAGGTGCTGGTCATAGAATTATAATATCATGACAAAGTTGATTTATTTCAGTAATTCTATTCAAAAAGTGAAACTTGTATATTAGATTCATTCATTACACACAGACTGATGTATTTCAAATGTTTATTTCTTTTAATTTTGATGATTATAACTGACAACTAATGAAAGTCCCAAATTCAGTATCTCAGAAAATTAGAATATAAATTAAGTCCAATTCAAAAAAAAGGATTTTTAGAAATGTTGGCCAACTGAAAGGTATGAACATGAATAGTATGAGCATGCACAGCACTCAATATTTAGTTGGGGCTCCTTTGGCCTGGATTACTGCAGCAGTGCGGCATGGCATGGAGTCGATCAATCTGTGGCACTGCTCAGGTGTTATGAGAGCCCATGTTTCTCTGCTAGTGGCCTTCAACTCTTCTGAATTGTTAGGTCTGGCGTATTCCATCTTCCTCTTCACAATACCCCATAGATTTTCTATGGGGTTAAGGTCAGGCAAGTTTGCTGGCCAATCAAGAACAGGGATACCATGGTCCTTAAATCAGGTACTGGTAGCTTTGGCACTGTGTGCAGGTGCCAGGTCCTGTTGGAAAATGAAATCTGCATCTCCATAAACTTCGTCAGCAGCAGGAACCATGAAGTGCTCCAAAACTTCCTGGTAGACGGCTGCGTTGACCTTGGACCTCCGAAAACACAATGGACCAACACCAACAGATGACATTTTACCCCAAACCATCACTGACTGTGGAAACTTTACACTGGACCTCAAGCAACGTGGATTCTGTGCCTCTCCTCTCTTCCTCCAGGCTCTGGGACCTTGATTTCCAAAGGAAATGCAAAATTTACTTTCATCAGAGAACATAACTTTGGACCACTCAGCAGCAGTCCAGTCCTTTTTGTCTTTAGCCCAGGCGAGATGCTTCTGACGCTGTCTCTTGTTCAAAAGTGGCTTGACACAAGGAATGCGACAGCTGAAACCCATGTCTTGCATACGTCTGTGCATGGTGGTTCTTTAAGCACTGACTCCAGCTGCAGTCCACTCTTTTTGAATCTCCCCACAGTTTTGAATGGGTTTTGTTTCACAATACTTCCCAGGGTGCGGTTATCCCTATTGCTTGTACACTTTTTTCTACCACGTCTTGTCCTTCCCTTCGCCTCTCTGTTAATGTGCTTGGAAACAGAGCTCTGTGAACAGCCAGCCTCTTTAGCAATGACCTTTTGTGTCTTGCCCTCCTTGTGCAATGTGTCAGTGGTCGTCTTTTAGACATCTGTCAAGTCAACAGTCTTCCCCATGATTGCATAGCCTACAGAACTAGACTGAGAGACCATTTAAAGGATTTTGCAGGTGTTTTGAGTTAATTAGCTGATTGAGTGTGGCACCAGGTGTCTTCAATATTGAACCTGATTCTGAAGGGAGATATGTAATGGTCATGGGAGACTTATCTAACTGTAAAATGATTTTGATGTTGATGATAAGGAATTTATACAAAATTTATTTGCATCCATTCCCAATCTGAACACTCATGAAGTTATAATGGCTGGGGACTTTAATTGTGTTTTAAATCCACTTTTAGATAGGACTTCCTCCACAGGGGGAACGGCATCTAACACTGCAAAGATAATTACAAAGTTTATAACTGATCACAACTTATCAGATCCCTGGAGGTTTTTAAACCCAAATTCAAGAACATATTCTTTCTACTCACCAGTACATCATTGCTACTCAAGGATTGATTACTTCTTTATAGACAATAACTTCTTGCCTAAGATTAAATCTTGCAAATACGATGCTATTGTTATTTCGGACTATGCACCTATGATCTTGGAGCTGAAATTACTAAGCCCCATACACTCACCCTGCAGATGGCGCCTCAACCCGCTTCTATTAGCTGACGAAAATTGTACTGAATTTATATCCAAACAAATCAAATTCTTTCTAGAGACAAATACATCCCCCGAGATCTCTGCAGGAATACTCTGGGAAACTCTTAAGGCCTTCTTAACAGATTATCTCATATCTTTCCCACAGAAATAAATCCGAAGCAAAGAAAGTAGCAGAGATAAAAAGTGAAATTACTAAAATAGATGAAGAACATGCCAGACTACCAAGTGAGACTCTACATAGGAGGAGGCAGGCTCTACATTCAGAATTAAACCTCTTGACAACTAAAGAAACTGAACAACTAATTTACAAATCCAGACATCATTACTATGAACATGGAGAGAAGGCTAATAAGCTTTTAGCTCAACAAATTCACAAGCAAGAAGTGCACAGCGCAATCTCGGTAATCACTAACACGAGCGGAGATAAAATCATGAACACAAAAATATAATGCACACTTTCAGAGACTACTATAAATCCTATATACTACTGAGTTTAAAGAAGACAATATACAATCTAATGCATTTCTGGATACATTACAGATACCACAAATAGACGCTTTTAGTGTGGAGGAACTTGATAAACCTCTGGCATTATCAGAATTACTAGATGCTATAAAGTCACTCCAAGGTGGAAAAGCAGCAGGCCCTGATGGCTACCCTGCAGAATTTTACAAGAAATTCTCTGCTCAGCTAGCTCCCCTCCTATTAGCAACATTTACAGAAGCCAGAGATAACCAATTTCTTCCACAAACCTTTCGCCAAGCACTAATCACTGTCTTTCCAAAACAAAATAAGGACTTATTACAATGTGCATCATACAGACCAATTTCACTTCTGAATAACGACGTTAAAATACTCTCTAAAATCATAGCTAGAAGGATGGAGAAAGTGCTCCCTCGTAATATCACAAGACCAAACTGGATTTATTAGGGGCCGACACTTATCTTCAAATCTTCGACGCCTGTTTAATGTAATATACTCACCAACTAAATCAAACACCCCAGAAATATTATTATCATTGGATGCAGAAAAGGCATTCGACATGATTGAATGGAAATACCTTTTACTATTTGGAAAAGTTTGGGTTTGGCCCAACATTTGTGCATGGATTAAATTACTGTATACTAACCCAGAAGCTTCAGTTTGCATCAATAACATTTGCTCAGACTACTTTAAACTAGAGCGTGGCACTAGACAAGGATGCCCTTGTCACCGCTGCTGTTTGCATTGCCATTGAACCACTGGCAATACATTGTCGAAATACTGATCAGATAAAGGGATTAGCAGAGAAGGACTGGAACAGAAAATCTCATTATATGCAGATGATATGGTACTGTATATTTCGGACCCAGAAAATTCTGTGCCTGCAGTCTTAGCAGCACTCACAGAATTTCAAAAGATCTCTGGTCTCAGAATTAATCTGAATAAAAGTGTACTCTTTCCAGTGAATTCTCAAGCATATAATATTAGATTAGATACCCTACCTTTTATCATTGCAGAACAGTTTAAATACCTAGGGGTAAACATCACAAGTAAACATAAAGCTCCATATCAACAACATTTTGCCGTCTGCATGGAAAAAATTAAACAAGACTTGCATAGATGATCAACTCTTCATCTCACTCTAACACTGTTAAGATGAATATTCTTCCTAAGCTCCTTTTTTATTTAAAAACATCCAATATACATTAATAAATCATTCTTTAAGCAATTAGATTCAACAATAACCTCATTTATTTGGAATTCAAAACATCCACGCATCAAAAGAGCGACCCTACAAAGACAAAAGGCAGAAGGCGGCATGGCTCTACCTAACTTCCAGTTTTATTACTGGGCAAATATACAGGCGATAAGAACCTGGACACAAATAGAAGAACATACACAGGCTTGGACCGCAATAGAAGTAAAATCCTGCAGTACTTCTTTGTATTCCTTGCTCTGTGCTCCAATAAACACACGTTATCGGCAATACACTAATAACCCAATTGTGCTCCACTCACTTAGAATCTGGAACCAATGTAGAAAGCATTTTAAGGCGGAGAAGCTTCTATCTGTGGCACCCTGCAAGAGAACCACCTCTTTCAACCTTCACAAACATATGCAGTTTTTAATATCTGGAAAAATTTAGGAATTAAGTTGCTTAGAGATCTTTATATAGACAACGTCTTTGCATCCTATGAACAATTACATTCCAAATTTAACATTCCAGCTACACATTTCTTTCACTATCTTCAAATCAGAAACTTTGTTAAACAGACCCTTCCAGATTTTCCTCATCTTGCACCCTCATCCATGCTGGAAAAAATATTACTCAATCTCGAGGAATTAGACTCCATCTCTACAATATATATCTCTCAATTAATATATCAGAAAAGGAGTGGAAAGTAGCAATGCAGAGAATTCACTCGAGCTCCATATGCGCAAAGCATACAATTATACAACTCAAAATTATATATCGAGCACATCTGTCTCGACTAAAACTTTCAAAATGTTTCCAGGGCATGATCCAACCTCGAGCGTTGCAACCAAGGCCCCAGCCTCACTGGGTCACATGTTCTGGGCCTGCACCAAATTAACATTATTCTGGACAAAAATTTTAATTACCTTTCAGACAGCCTTGGACTCACAATCCCTCCTAACCCATTAACAGCTGTGTTTGGGGTTCTTCCAGAGGGGCTTAAAGTGGAGAAAGACCAACAAATTGTGATTGCATTCACAACACTCTTGGCACGCAGACTCATTCTGATAAGCTGGAAGAACCCAAACTCTCATCTTTTAAGTCAGTGGGAAACCGATGTGTTATATTATTTGAAGTTGGAAAAAATCAAATACTCAGTTAGAGGATCCGTACAGACTTTTTCAAAACATGGCAGGATTTAATCAGTAATATTTTAAAATAAGTTCATAAAGCACAGAGAATTTATTAATTTAGGTATGTTTACAAGCCTTAAATTTTACGCCGTTTGGCTTGCTCTCTCTGTCAGGGGTGGGGATCGATCTGTTCTTAACTCAATTTTTCTTTTTGTAAAAACTTGATTGCTTTGTATGGATTGTAATAAAATTAATAATAAAAAAAAAAAATATTGAACCTTTTCACAATATTCTTATATTCCGAGATACTGAATTTGGGACTTTCATTAGTTGTCAGTTATAATCATCAAAATTAAAAGAAATAAACATTTGAAATACATCAGTCTGTGTGTAAGGAATGAATCTAATATACAAGTTTCACTTTTTGAACGGAATTACTGAAATAAATCAACTTTGTCATGATATTCTAATTTTATGACCAGCATCTGTAGACGAGAACAGGCCATTCAGCCCAACAAAGCTCGGCAGTCCTATCCACTTATTTCTTCCAAAAAAACATTAGGTCAAGTTTTGAAAGTCCCTAACGTGTTACTGTCTACCACACTACTTGGTAGCTTATTCCAAGTGTCTATTGTTCTTTGTGTAAAGAAAAACTTCCTAATGTTTGTGAGAAATTTACCCTTAACAAGTTTCCAATTGTGTCCCCATGTTCTTGATGAACTCATTTTAAAATAACAGTCTCAATCCACTGTACTAATTCCCTTCATAATTTTAAACACTTCAATCATGTCACCTCTTCTTTTGCTTAAAATGTATAGGCTCAGCTCTTTTAATCTTTCCTCATAATTCAACCCCTGTAGCGCTGGAATCAGCCTAGTCGCTCTTCTCTGGGCCTTTTCTAGCACTGCTATGTCCTTTTTGTAGCCTGGAGACCAAAACTGCACACAGTACTCAAGATGAGGCTTCACCAGTGCATTATAAAGGTTGAGCATAACCTCCTTGGACTTGTACTCCACACATCATGCTATATAACCTAACATTCTGTTAGCCTTTTTAATGTCTTCTGAACACTGTCGGGAAGTCGATAGCTTAGAGTCCACTATGACTCGTAAATCATCATCTTTTCCACAATAGCTTCAAATGTGTCCAGGGTTTTCCGTGTGATGAAAAAGGCTTTCTTGATAAGTTTGTTTAGGCATTGTGCTTCTTTTTTGTTCAGGTTGCTTTCACAGGAGACTGCAGTTTAGAACACCACAGTGGCTATATGGACGTATAAAATTTGAGGTAGCTTGTTGCACACACAAAAGGTCTGCTTGGGTCCTTCTTGTACAATACAATACAATAAAATACAGTTTATCTTTGTATTGCCCAAAATCACACAGGAAGTGCTGCAATGGGCTTTAACAGGCCCTGCCTCTTTACAGACCCCCTGTCTTGACTCTCTGAGAAGACAAGGAAAAACTCCCAAAAAAAACCTTGTAGGAAAAAATGGAAGAAACCTGGGAAAGGCAGTTCAAAGAGACCCCTTTCCAGGTAGGTTGGGCGTGCAGTGGGTGTCAAAAGAAGGGGGTCAATACAATACAATACACAGAACGGAACAAATCCTTAATACAACATAAAAATACAAATTTTAGAAGTATGGAGCAGAGTTTAACAGTAGATGATATCACATAATAAGATTTGGATATTTTTAGAGTCCTGGAGACCTCATCCATCAAGCTGCATCCCCCATTTGGCCATTCCACAGCTGAAACGTTGCTGCCAGCCAATCCGATGAAAGGACCCTCTTTCCCATGATTCCTGTGATCCTCCATCAGGGATGACTTTACCATAGGCAGGCAAACAACTTGGCAGGTGGGCCGTGGCACCAATGCCACATTTGAGTACCGAGAAAGAAACAGAATAGGTGAGGGTTAGTATTCAAATATAATTATCATGTTACTTATGTTTTAGTGCTAATGACTAACAACAGAGATGCAGTATGTACAGTTAATCAGCAGCTCTAGTCAGGATATGCTAAACTGAAGTAGTGAGTCTTCAGCGGGATTTAAAGGCTGAGACTGAAGGGGCATCTCTTATGGAAGCAGGAAGACTATTCCACAGTTTAGGGGCCGTGTAACTAAAAGCTCGACCTCCTACTGTTATTTTATTAATCCTTGGAATCCTAAGCAGACCGGCATCTTGAGATCTTAATGTGCTCAGGTTTGTAAGTCATGATAAGTTCAGACAAGTAAGCGGACCTTGGCCATTTAATGCTTTATATGTTAAAAGGAGGATTTTGAAATCTGCCCTAAACTTAACTGGGAGCCAGTGTAAGATTTAAGAACTGGGTTATGTGTTCATATTTTCTTGTTCTTGTAATAATTCTTGCAGCGCATTTTGGATTAACTGGAGGCTGTATAAGAACAGTTTGAACAGCCAGTGAACACCGCATTGCAGTAGTCAATCCTACTAGAGATAAATGCATGAATTAATTTCTCACAATCCTGTTTATTTAGAAAGCGCCTTAATTTCCTAACATTTTTAAGATGGAAAAACATGTTTTGGACAACTTTGTAATATGTGCTTTAAATGACATGCTAGAGTCAAAGATAACTCCTAGATTGCGGGCTGATTCAGTAAAATTAATTGGGATTCCAACTGAGTTAAATGATGACAAAATATTGCTGTGATCAGCGTCATTCCCTCCAACAATTAACATCTCTGTTTTATCTGTATTTAAAGACAAGTAGTTCTCATTCATCCATTCCTTTAATTCACTAACACAACTAATTAAAGACAACATCGGAGAAACTTCATTTGATTTAAATGAAAGGTATAACTGGGTGTCATCTGCATACAGTGAAAATTAACATTATGTTTCCTAATGAGAGATCCCAGTGGAAGCATGTAAAGTGAAAACAGTAAAGGTCCCAGTACTGAGCCCTGCGGACACCATATTGAACTTCTGTGTATAATGATGGAGTACTGTCAGCACATTTCTGTACATATGGAATCGATTTGATAAATAAGAACTAAACCAAGCGAGCACGGGCCTGTAAGCCCAACATCGTTTTCTAGCCTGTGCAGTAAAATAGAATGGTCAATGGTGTCAAATGCTGCACTTAAGTCCAACAACATAATTACAGTGGAGTTTCCTTCATCAGAGGATATCAGAATGTCATTTACAACTCGTGTTAGTGCGTTTCTGTACTATGACCAGTCGAAAGCCAGACTGGAATTTCTCAAATAAATTGTAATGTAAGGTGTGACTGAAGCTGACTGGCGACTACTTTTTCTAGTATTTTAGAGAGAAATGGTAAATTTGAAATAGGCCTATAATTATTTAGTATGTGTGGGTCTAGGTCTGACTTTTTAAGTAAAGGTTTAATGACTGACACTTTTAGTGCATCAGGTACGTGCCATGCAGTAATGAACTATTGATAATGTTTAGAATAGGCTGCAAGAACATCCATTGCACTTTTACTAGTTTTGTTGGCACTGGATCTAGGGAACAAGTAGTGGGCTTCATTTTAGTAATTAAAGTTAAGACTTCCTGCTTAGTTACAGGATTAAAATTATTAAAGTGCTGAATGCAATGTGCAGGGTCTGCTAAGCTAGTATTTGGTTTGTACTGTGATGCTGAGATCTGGGATCTTATATTTTTAATTTTCTCATTGAAGAAGTTCATAAAGTCTGTACTGCTAATATCTGTTGGTATTTTGCACTGTTGATCTGAATTCCCATTTGTTAATTTAGCCACTGTTCTAAACAGTACCCTAGGATTTTTATTATTGCTATCTATTAATGTAGAATAGTATTCTGAGCGAGCTTTAAAGAGGGCTTTTTATATTTAACACTCTCTGTCCATGCAATTTGAAAGACATGTAGCTTTGTTGTTCTCCATCTGCTCCAGTTTTCGACACTCTAATTTAAGAGCTCAGTGTTTTCATTAAACCAGGGAGAGTTTCTATGTGCTTTGATCACTTTTGTTTTAGGGAGCCACTGTGTCCAGAGCATCTCTCAAGGTCACATTATAATGTGATGTTAGCTGATCTAAATTGTTTTCCACATTTACATTTGATGTTAACTGACCTAAATGGTTTTCCACAATTACACTCGACTTACTCGAGGTACAGTATCTATAAATTTTGAAGCAGAATTACAATCTAGATGTTTTAATCTGTGAGTGCGTTGGCATGGGCAGAACTAAATCATATGTAATTAAGAAGTGACCGGAAATAACTTCATTTAATGGAGTAATATTTAAATTTTGAATTTCAACTTTGTAAGTTATAATTAAATCTAATGTGTGGTTATGATTATGAGTTGGACCTTTGACAATCTGACAAAATCCTACTGAATTTAACAAATAAGTAAAACATTTGCTAAAAGTGTCAGTTTCCACATCAATGTGTACATTAAAATCCCCATCAGAACTACGTGATCATAATTTATAGCCAAATCAGACAGAAGGTTGCTAAATTCAGTCATGAACAATGAATATGGCCCTGGTGGTCTGTAGACTAGCACTATAATTGTGTTGGAATCTGTTTTAATATTTAAAATGAATACCTCAAAGGATGTAAAGTTGCCTAAATTTTTAGAAGTGATTTGCATTTTGTTACAATGAATTATTCCAAGGCCTCCTCCTCGACCAGAATCTCTAGACTTATGTAGGAACGAGTATCCATCTGGTGACGCTCAGCTAGGGAACAGTGTCACATTTACTAAGCCAGGTTTCAGTAAGAAGACACAGATCAGATTTTGTACTTAATATAAGTCATTTACCAACACAGCTTTAGTGCCAAGAGAGTGAATGTTCAATAAACAGCATTTAAAACTGTATTGTTCTTTCTGAACTGGTGATATATTTTTTGTTTTAATTTGAATTAAATTTCTATTACAGATGCCCTGGTGGAGGTCTGGTTTTATCCCTTGGTCTAATTATACAGCTTATTTTTTGGTTAGCAATTAATTTAAGGTTTGTATCAATACTAAATTTACTGGATGCCCCACAACAGCGATTATGGGTAACAGCTTCAGGAAAATAACAGGTGGGATAAACAACAGCCTGTGATTTAAGATCACATGACTGCAGCCTGGATGGTGCTCTAATCAGTCAACCAGGCAGTTTTGCTGCCATATTTTGGGATAATACATAAGATCCCCTCAAGTTAGGATGAAGACCATCTCTTCTGAAAAATCCAGGCCTTTCCCAAAATCATCCCAATCGTTCACAAACGCTATGCTTTTATTTGCACACCAGGTTTCAGGTACCAGGCTTGTACTTTTCCCGTTGTTTTGTCAAAACAGTCCAGTTTGTACCTATAGCTCTGCACCACTTTGACATCCTCCCCCTGAATGGTGGTTAAGCTCAGAGGCTATTTGGCACATAAGAAGTCCACCACAAGTTCTTTTGTCTTGCTGATGTTAAGTTGCAGCATGTTGGCATTCTACCACATGAAAAAGTCCTCTACAACTTTCATGTACTCTGACTCATCTCCAATCTTAATGCAGCTTATGATGGATGAAGTCACCTGAAAATGTCTGTGGATGACAAACGCTGGTCTTTTACTAGAAGTCTGTTTTGTAGAGGATGAACAGGAAAGAAGACAAGATAGTTGTCTGAGGTGCTCCAGTATTACACAATACTAATTCTGACAGTCCCTCAGCCTCACAAACTACTGTCTGTTGGTCAAGTAGTCTATGGTCTAGGAGATTGTGGGAACATTCCCTAGTTGTGCTAAATTCATTCCAGTTGTAGGAAAGTCAGAGTCTCTATCCTGTCAATCACACATTTTCCATGTCCAGACACATGGGGCTGGCTTTTGTAGGCTGCTTTTCCTTTTCAGTTCTTTCTCCACACTGGTAGACATAAGGGGGAGAAAGTAGAGTTAGAACATTGTATGTTTCTTTGAACCTAGCTCTGTCTTTCTTTGGAGAAGCTATTTTCAACTGCTTTCTCTTTTCATCTCAAAGTAGATCCGACAACAACTGTATATAATTTATTTCCTCCTGCCTTCACTAACTTAATGGAAAGGTCTTCCTCTCACTGTTATGGAGAGTTTCCAAATAAGTTCAAATAAATTAAAAGTCTAGTATGATTTATTGTGCAGCTCATCTTTTTCTGATGAATTCATTAATAAATAATTTGCATTAGTGGTTAGCACAGCTCATTAAAAGTTACATTGAAAATTGAAATATTGCTTTGTATTTTTCATTTCAAGAATTCTAATACCATCTGGGATATAGTATTTTAAACCCATTCATGTTTGATAGTACAGTTCTGAAAGCTTCCTCCATAATTAGTGTGCATGAGCCTGCATTGCGCACACAAAGTATCCCCAAACAGCCCAATTTATAGTAACATCTTGCATGAATGAGCCTAGTTTAATGCCAGTGGAATTAGTAATGTCCATCACAGTTTTTAAATGGAAGTCAATCTGGCATTTTACCTACTAGCAAAGTATGTAAGGGATGAGCAGCTATCTTTACAAAAATTAATGTGAGCATTTTTTTCGCTTTCAAAGCATTTATATTTTGGAAGCAAGTATCTTCACTGGTTGGTTTTATTGAAGCTGATGCAGCTTATTGAATGATTATAGTGAAATCTTTAAAAATGCTTATCTGATTAGGCAGAGACCTTGGCAGGTGTCTTAAAATGTTTCTAACTTCTGACTCTCAGCACAGAGTGGTTGATTTACTTTGTTTTAACAGAGTCTGTTAAGCCCCATTTTCTGCTGGGATATATATGTATTTATCACTAATTATTTATGAGAACATGAACAGTCATTACTCTTTGTTTATTCCATATTGTTTTCAAGCATTTAAAACTCTTAACCTAATGAAATAATTATTGATACATTAATACCATGTTGGAGCATTGGGTAGTGTTACTGTCTCACAGGTTCATATTTTAGCTCAATTACTCAAGTGGGATAATAGCTGTACTGTTGAGGTTTACATTCTACGTTAGAAGGAATCATTTATCTCTTGATTATTTATTTTTATTGTATGTTGAAAGCCTATGTTTTTCTGTTTGCTTTGTATTTGGAACAGAGTATAATGCATTAGGTGCTTTTTTCACACTGTTTATGTTGAATGAGCAGCAAATCATCAGCGACCTTGTATTTCACCCAGAACATCAATTGGAAATTCAAGTGTACCATGCAAGTAGTAAAATTCCCACAGTCTGACAATACAGCAAATTGCCAGTAAAATGTATTATTTAAAAAACTAAAAAAAGAGTGCAGTTTAAATCGGTGGTGGTTCACTGCCATCATCTACTAACAAAAAGGTGCTTTGGCTAGCTTGCCTCTATCAAGAATTCTTTATGATGTTTAAGATTACATATTGATTATTTATTTAAGAATATTTGAAATATTGTTTTAAATTTATTTCATTACTTTTCACATCATCATTTTGTTTTTATGGGTGATGCTATTTTACAGTGTTAAGGCATGAGTTGTCACCATGTTGATAGTAAAATGCCCGTTGCCAGTCATGTGGGGGTAACATATTGAATTATGCTTCTTAAGACGGCAGCACACAGCACTCAGCATCTTACCGTTAGGACTTTTGCTTTTTTTTTTTGTGCAATTTAAAGACTTTTACATTTGGTATAATTTTTCTTTTACTAGTATTTTGATGTAGTCTCTGTCCATTTCTGTGCCTTACCTTTTCTGGTTATCTCATCTTGAGTTCCTTGTTTTCAATCTGATCTGCCTTCTGGCAATTAGTGTCCATATTAAATTTTTTACAGCTGTAGTTACCATGTGCCTCTTAAATGGAATCAACTATATGTCTGTATAAACCATGTATGGGGTTTCTACACTCTGCCTATTTCTTTAAGGGCTTTCTTCGTGAATTTCCCAAAGGTACGCTTGTTACATTAATTGGTGACTTTAAATCGGCACAGTGTGATTAAGTGTGCCTGAGAGGACAGGCATCCCAACAAATCATTTTCCTGACTTGAACCAAATGCTGCCGGGGTAGGCTCTGGCTCTTCCATACCATGTAATTAGTGGACTAACCTGGTTAGAAAGTGAATCGGTGAAATAGTATGATCAACAGTGCATACTAGGAAATATTTTCAGGTGATTCTTTCCAAAAATGTCACAAATCAACCTTTCACTAAATTATATAAAATATATAAATATGAGTCGCCTATCACCTAAGCTGATGAACTTTCAGAAACCTCTGGGTTGTAACTTTGGGTCTGTCAGATCTCTTTCTTATGAGACTTTCTTCCAGTTTCCAATTGCCAGTTCCCTTTGGATTTTGTAAGACATCATAATGAATGGCACGTTGATTTAAATTTATTTTTATTTTTTTTGCAATTTCTCTAAATGAAAGGCTTACACTTCTAACTGTAATAATGATCTGTCTCATTTCATTTGTTAATTGGCATTTTATTGCCATTAGTACTGGAATATTGTCTAAATAAGTAGTACTTCAGAGTGTGTAATAACACAGTCTATTCCAACTCTGGTTTAAGACAGAGGGTTTTTAAGTAATCAGTATAAGGTGGGAGAATTTGCAAATTGTTGGCTTCAACTTGCAAGGCTTAATTTACTCCAATTGCTGCAGAACATTTGTAGGTTTTAACTAACATGTTGTTCACTGAAGAAGGTCCATTTTGTAATATTCTGATTTTGTCTTTTTTCTTTTTTTGCTAAACTAAACTTTACATTTAAACCTCTGATAGTTTAATACTTAACTTTTTTACCACTTTAGGCCATTCGTTGCATTTCAACTGATAAAATTTGATGAAAAACTCAAAAGATTGACATGTTCTAAAACCTCTGACTGGTAGTATGGGGTATTGAGGGAGAGGAAGTAGGGCAATCTCATAGCAGCCCCAAACCCAGAATACTGGCAAGGAAATCAACATACTGGGGCCCATACTTCAGTATATATGTATACAGTACATCCCCCAAAATTTGCGGGGGTTGCGTTCCTAGAGCACCCGTGAATTGTGAAAAACCGCAAATTTTGGATGTGGTTAAAAAATGCCTATTTTCATAGTTTAAACCCTAAATATGCCCCCAAAACACTTTAATTTCAAACTCAGCTTAATACATTACCTAAAAATAATGTTGTTTGCCTGCCTATGGTAAAGTCATTCCTAATGGAGGATCACAGGAATTATGGGAAAGAGGGGTCCTTTCATCGGAGCAACGTTTCAGCCGTGGCATGGCCAAATGGGGAGGCAGCTAGATGGATGAGGTCTCCAGGACTCTTAAAATATCCAAACCTAATTATGTCATACCATCTACTGTTAAACCGTACTTCTAAAATTTTTATTATTATGCTGTCTTAAGGAATTGTTCTGTTCTGTATATTGTATTGTATTGACCCCCTACTTTTGACACCCACTGCACACCCAACCTACCTGGAAAGGGGTCTCTCTTTGAACTGCCTTTCCGAGGTTTCTTCCATTTTCCTACAAGGTTTTATTGGGAGTTTTTCCTTGTCTTCTCAGAGAGTCAAGGCTGGGGGGCTGTCAAAAGGCAGGGCCTGTTAAAGCCCATTTTGGCACTTCCTGTGAGATTTTGGGCTATACAAAAAATAAATAAATAAAATAATAAATAAATAAAAATAAAAATAAAGAATGTAAAGGTAAACCTGTATACTATACCGTGTACCACTATGTCCCCCACAGTGCTAGAATGTAAAATACTGATGTTACCACTATATATACTATAATTCATGCAAGCGCGTTTTCATTGCCAGAAGCCTTAGACGGTGCAGCTCACTTCGGCGGCATCTTGGGGCTTTAACCCTCAAACTGCCACAAACTTGGGGGTTAATTCCTCTCTGGACACCAAATACTTTTTTGCTGCTCTTAAAGTAAACGTCACAATTAACAAAGAAAAAGTGAAATTTTAATGGAACACATTTTTTTTCATGCAAAGACCATCACAATTACTGCAACACTAATCATTTTACACACTGCTAATGGACTGTATAAACTATTAAAAAAACTACTGGAACAATATGTACAAAGTGCAACTGACGGCATGGCCGAAACTCAGTAAATCACTGAGCCAACTGCGCTTGAACTGGCTGCACGCAATCACACAGAGGTAAGTACTGATGCTTAGTCTTAGTGCAGCAGCTCAATCCCAGAGACAGTCAGGCTGCAGGGTGTCACGCTTGGGTCACAGAATTGCACAGAAACACAGGAGACTGTAGAAACAGGAACTTCATTCAAACACTTCAAACAAACATGTCTCTTTCAGAAGTAAAAGGAGCTCAGTATGCAGTTAGTTATCAAATAAAAATAAAGAATAGACAAACTCCATAGGGGAGCACAGCCCCCAACAGGAGGAAAGAGAAACAAAGCAATCAGCCAAAAAGGACAGGTACTGTTGCATCACGCGAGAAACCGCAATCGAGTAGACGGTGATTTATTTATTTTTATGGTGGATATTCCAGGGGCGCACCCAGTCTTGACCCGACCCGCGCACACTCACAAACAGAGACAAAAACAAAGCAAACCGTTAATCAAACAGCAAATAAAGAATGTAATGAAATAAAACGATGCCACCCCTGTTCCCCTTACTGCGATTACACATTAAATACAACAAAGCACAAACAAAACACACACACTAAATCATGAAAAGTTCATGAAAAATGGCAACGGATGAAATTTAATGATGAAAATAGATAGTTCAGAGATCCACACGTTGAATAGGAATGTACAGATAGTCCTACCGGTAGTTCCTGAAATGGTGAAGACGGGTGGACGGGTTCAGGAGCACTTATTTCTTTGCCAGATGGCCATGAACCACTTACAGTCTTCATGTACACAGGCAGACGGCAGACAATCCAGATGCACAAAATGATCCAGGACAAAATGAATAAGTACAGGTAAACCAACAGAAGGCAGACAAACAGGAACTTGAAACACAAATTACAAAAACTTTTTTTGCTTTTGGTCACCGGCCCCCTTCTTAAAAGCCATGCTGACATCCTTTGACTTCAACAGCCCCAGCACCCTCAGCAGAAGACCAATCAGAGCCACTGCAGGGACTGCTGGGAGTTGCAGTTTCAAATTCTATTGGCTACTTTCACCATCCCAAGTCACGGTTTTCTCTACTGTTGCTTCCTGTTCTCTCTACAGTACAGTATTGCCACGAAAAAAGCCATAAAAATTGCGGAGGATATTTGCGGTTTCCGCTAACAATTATTAGTTAGGTTTTAAGGAAAAATCCGCAAATGACTGAGGCCGCGTCTACTGTATATCCAAGTCCCACTATGCAAACATTCACACTGAGATGTACAGAATTTTTTAGTTTGCAATTTTGAAAAATGTGCAAAGCACATGTTAATGTAGACGTGCCATTTGTGGCATCACACATGCAGCCTTTAGCTGTGCATCAGTGAGGACCATGTTAGCAAGGCCTCTTCTTTGTTTGTGTTTTCTTATAAGGCAGTAGTTACAGTAACGGTTCAGCATGGTGCATATGTTTATATTATTCTGGGAAAGGCAATTGTCGCAAAGGAGACCACCAGGCAGCACCCCACTGCCAACTATAAGTGAAATGCTGCATTACCTTCTTCAACAAGTTCAGTGGGTTGATTACTTGTATGACTTGTTGATTAAATATGTGGTGTATGGTGTTTATGATTTTATTATTTTGAAGTACTGTACTGTTAGGTAATTTTCAAAATACAAATGGAAACTGTGCCAAGCCTTTATCATCTTTCATAAAGCACTTGACCTGATTTTTGTATTATTTAACATGGTTTCTATACATATAATTTCCAGAATATCTTTCATGATAAGTTTTTTTGTAAAGCAGCACTGTAATTATGTTGTTTAGAGTTTTTTTTATCATTTTAGGATGGGTCTGTTCTGAGCTGAGTGTTTGTTAGATTTTTCCCATGAAATAAAAATATTTGACTTACTGTAGGAACACTCATAGTATGAGCTGTTTTCAAGGATTAATTGTTTTGGATAAAGGGGCCTGGGTGTAATGTAAAGATTTACATATACAGTAGTAACATTAAATACAGCATGTCACATCAGTTTGTTCATAATTTTCAAAATAACTGTTACATTTCTTTTACATAAATGCACTTGTTGTATTGATCTAAATTCAAATATATTTTTTTACACATAATGAATGTATTTCATTGCCTTTCATCTAAAACAGATCTCTTTGTTTCTTTTCATTTGCAGGATTCAGTCTGTAAGTTATGAGGTTCTTAATTTTATTCTGGGGTTTACAGATTGGAAAAGACTTCCAACAGCTGTAAAAAATAGCTTGAGCTATCGAGCAGAAAGTTCTACATGGGTTCAAGATAAATATTATGGTATGTTAATTTTTCATTGTTTTTTGCCTGTGGTTTTATACAATAACTGAAAGCTGAAAATCACAATTTAATAAAGTAATAGTACAGAACAATCGGCTGAGAAATGGTGAATTGTTACATGTAAAAATGAAGCCATCATAGATAGATAGATGCTTTATTAATCCCCAAGGGCAAATTCACATACTACAGCAGCAGCGTACTGATAAAAACAATATTAATTAAATAGTTTTAAAAATGCAGTGCAAGTTAAAAAAGGCAGGTATAACAGATAATATTATTGTACAATGTTAACGTTTACCCCCCCAGGTGGAATTGAAGAGTCGCATAGTGTGGGGGAGGAACGATCTCCTCAGTCTGTCAGTGGAGTAGGACAGTGACAGCAGTCTGTCGCTGAAGCTACACCTCTGTCTGGAGATGATACTGTTCAGTGGATGCAATGGATTCTCCATGATTGACAGGAGCCTGCTCAGCGCGTGTCGCTCTACCACGGATGTCAAACTGTCCAGCTTTGTGCCTACAATAGAGCCTGCCTTCCTCACCAGTTTGTCCAGGCGTGAGGCATCCCTCTTCTTTATGCTGCCTCCCCAGCACACCACCGCATAGAAGAGGGTGCTCACCACAACTGTCTTGTAGAACATCTGCAGCATCTTATTGCAGATGTTGAAGGACACCAGCCTTCTAAGGATGTATAGTCGGCTCTGTCCTCTCTTTCACAGAGCATCAGTATTGGCAGTCCAGTCCAATTTATCATCCAGCTGCACTCCCAGGTATTTATAGGTCTGCACTCTCTGCACACAGTCACCTCTTGTTTTTTGTTTTTTTTTGAAGTTTTATTAATTGTATTGCAATTCAAACAAATCAATCAATTTTTTACAAAAAGTAAAATTGAGTTAAGAACAAATCGATCCCCACCCCTAAGAGAGAGAGCAAGGCAAACGGCGTGAAATTTAAGGCTTGTAAACATACCTAAATTAATAAATTTGATAAGCCAATAGAGATGGATACAGAAGACCGAGAAATACGGAAATAATTGTTTCCTCTATGCTTTAAGAGCTTATTTTAAAATATTACTGATTAGATCCTACCATGTTTTGAAAAAACCCTCTACGGATCCTCTAACTGAGCATTTGATTTTTTCCAATTTCAAATAGTATAACACATCGGTTTCCCGCTGACTTAAAAGAGAAGAGTTTGTGTTCTTCCAGTTTAGCAGAATAAGTCTGCGTGCCAAAAGTATAGTGAATGCAATCACAATTTGTTAGTCTTTTGCCACTTTAAGCCCATCTGGAAGAACCTCAGACAAAGCTGTTAATTGGTTAGGAGGGATTGTGAGACCAAGGCTGTCTGAAAGTTAATTAAAAATTTTGGTCCAGAATAATGTTAATTTGGTGCAGGCCCAGAACATGTGACACAGTGAGGCTGGGACTTGGTTGCAGCGTTCGCAGGTTGGATCATGCCCTGGAAACATTTTGGAGACTTTTAGACGAGACAGATGTGCTCGATATATATAATTGTATGCTTTGCGCATATCGAGTGAATTCTCTGCATTGCTACTTTCCACTCCTTTTCTGATATATTAATTGAGAGATATTTTTCCCAGTGTGCTCTTGGATCTTTGAAAGGAAGGACTGTAAAATGATTTTATATATTGCAGAGATGGTGTCTGAGTCCTTGAGATTGAGCAATATTTTTCCAGCATGGATGAGGGTGCAAGATGAGGAAAATCTGGAAGGTTCTGTTTAACAAAGTTCCTGATTTGAAGATAGTGAAAGAAATGTGTAGCTGGAATGTTAAATTTGGAATGTAATTGTTCATAGGATGCAAAGACGTTGTCTATATAAAGATCTCTAAGCAAGTTAATTCCAAATTTTTCCAGATATTAAAAACTGCATATGTTTGTGAAGGTTGAAAGAGGTGGTTCTCTTGCAGAGGTGCCACAGATAGAAGCTTCTCCGTCTTAAAATGCTTTCTACATTGGTTCCATATTCTAAGTGAGTGAAGCACAATTGGGTTATTAGTATATTGCCAATAACTTGTGTTTATTGAAGCACAGAGCAGGGAATATAAAGAAGTACTGCAGGATTTTACTTCTATTGCGGTCCAAGCCTGTGTATGTTCTTCTATTTGTGTCCAGGTTTTTATCGCCTGTATATTTGCTGCCCAGTAATAAAACTGGAAGTTAGGTAGAGCCATGCCGCTTTCTGCCTTTTGTCTTTGTAGGGTCGCTCTTTGATGCGTGGATGTTTTGAGTTCCAAATAAATGAGGTTATTGTTGAATCTAATTGCTTAAAGAATGATTTATTAATGTATATTGGAATGTTTTGAAATAAAAAAAAGCTTAGGAAGAATATTCATCTTAACAGTGTTAATTCTTCCAGCTAGTGTGAGATGAAGGGTTGACCATCTATGCAAGTCTTGTTTAATTTTTTCCATGCAGATGGCGAAATTTTGTTGATAAAGAGCTTTATGTTTACTTGTGATGTTTACCCTAGGTATTTAAACTGTTCTGCAATGATAAAAGGTAGGGTGTCTAATCTAATATTATATGCTTGAGAATTCATTGGAAAGAGTACACTTTTATCAAGATTAATTCTGAGACCAAAGATCTTTTGAAATTCTGTGAGTGCTGTTAAGACAGTACCATATCATCCGCATATAATGAAATTTTCTGTTCCAGTCCTTCTCTGATAATCCCCTTTATCTGATCAGTATTTCGACAATGTATTGCCAGTGGTTCAATGGCAATTGCAAACAGTAGCGTGACAAGGGGCATCCTTGTCTAGTACCACGTTCTAGTTTAAAGTAGTCTGAGCAAATGTTGTTGATGCAAACTGAAGCTTCTGGGTTAGTATACAGTAATTTAATCCATGCACAAATGTTGGGCCAAACCCAAACTTCTCCAATGTAGTAAAAAGGTATTTCCATTCAATCATGTCAAATGCTTTTTGCATCCAATGATAATAATATTTCTGGGGTGTTTGATTTAGTTGGTGAGTATATTACATTAAACAGGTGAAGATTTGAAGATAAGTGTCGGCCCCTAATAAATCCAGTTTGGTCTTGTGATATTACCGAGGGGAGCACTTTCTCCATCCTTCTAGCTATGATTTTAGAGAGTATTTTAACGTCATTATTCAGAAGTGAAATTGGTCTGTATGATGCACATTGTAATAAGTCCTTATTTTGTTTTGGAAAACAGTGATTAGTGCTTGGAAAAGTTTGAGGAAGATTTTGGTTGTCTCTGTCTTCTGTAAATGTTGCTAATAGGAGGGGTGCTAGCTGAGAGGAGAATTTCTTGTTAAATTCTGCAGGGTAGCCATCAGGGTCTGCTGCTTTCCCGCCTTGAAGTGACTTTATAGCATCTAGTAATTCTGATAACGCCAGAGGTTTATCAAGTTCCTCCACAAAAGTGTCTATTTGTGGTATCTGTAATGTATCCAGAAATGCATTAGATTGTGTATTGTCTTCTTTAAACTCAGTAGTATATAGGGATTTATAGTAGTCTCTGAAAGTGTGCATTATATTTTTGTGGTTGATGATTTTATCTCCGTTCGGTGGTGATTACTGAGATTGCGTTGCGCACTTCTTGCTTGTGAATTTGTTGAGCTAAAAGCTTATTAGCTTTCTCTCCATGTTCATAGTAATGATGTCTGGATTTATAAATTAGTTGTTCAGTTTCTTTAGTTGTCAAGAGGTTTAATTCTGAATGTAGAGCCTGCCTTTTCTATGTAGAGTCTCGCTTGGTAGTCTGGCATGTTCTTCATCTATTCTAGTAATTTCGCTTTTTATCTCTGCTACTTTCTTGGTTTTTAATTTATTTCTGTGGGAAAGATATGAGATAATCTGTCCTCTTAAGAAGGCCTTAAGAGTTTCCCAGAGTATTCCTGCAGAAATCTCTGAGGATGTATTTGTCTCTAGAAAGAATTTGATTTGTTTGGATATAAATTCTGTACAATTCTCGTCTGCTAATAGAAGCGGTTGAGACGCCATCTGCGGGTGAGTGTGTGGGCTTAGTAATTTTAGCTCCAAGATCAGAGGTGCATGGTCAGAAATAACAATAGCATCGTATTTGCAAGATTTAATCATAGGCAAGAAGTTATTATCTATAAAGAAATAATCAATCCTTGAGTAGCAATGATGTACTGGTGAGTAGAAAGAATATGTTCTTGAATTTGGGTTTAAAACCTCCAGGGTCTGATAAGTTGTGATCAGTTATAAACTTTGTAATTATCTTTGCAGTGTTAGATGCCGTTCCCCCTGTGGAAGAAGTCCTATCTAAAGTGGATTTAAAACACAATTAAAGTCCCCAGCCATTATAATTTTATGAGTGTTCAGATTGGGAATGGATGCAAATAAATTTTGTATAAATTCCTTATCATCAACATTAGGTGCATAAACATTTATCAAAATCATTTTACAGTTAGATAAGTCTCCCATGACCATTACATATCTCCCTTCAGGATCCAATACTACATCTGATGCTACAAATGGTACTGTTCTATGTATGAGAATTCCCACACCTCTAGTTTTCTTTGTAAAACTAGAATGGAACATTTGGCCAGTCCAGTCTTTTTGCAGCCGGAACTGATCCTTGCTTAGTAAGTGGGTCTCCTGTAAAAATACTATTTTAGCATTTAGACCTGTTAGGTGAGAGAGTACTTTCTTTCTCTTTAATTGTGATTCAGGCCTTTAACATTCCAGCTCACGAAGTTAACTGTCCCATCATGGAGACATTGATTCTGAGTTTTTGATGTCATTTTATAGTCTTAACTGGAAGTGATACAGCTTCGGCCTTAATTTCCTATTTCCTCAAGAGTTATTGCCATGCAGCTTATTATTACGTTGTAGTTATAATTATAAAGATTAAAGGATAGATTAGGTATAGATCAAGCCTGCTCTCTTTCTCTCCCCCTAACCCCCACCTCCTTTTGCCTCTCCACGTGAGGCTAAAACCCACTTCACACAGTCCCGGTCCTCTGACATACCCAGAGACAGAGCATGTCCAAAGCAAAACAAGCCCCACGCAGCGGCGTTTTAGGATTAAAAAATAGAGATATCTATTACCAATATAGTCTAAAAACTGTGCACTTAGAATATATATAATCTTCAGCAATCTTAGTGTATTAAGATAATACACCCGGATAATAAACCTGGGGAATGGTGTTAGAAAGTGGTCCAGAATAAGCATAATAAGTCTTAATGCAATAATAGCAATAACAATAAACCAAGGGTATGATGTTGAACAGTCTCGTTTAGGGTAGAGAAAATAATTAGATAATTAAAAAAAAAAAAGAAAAAATAATTAAGCACAATAAAACATAAACAGCGCCCGAGTAATAATGAGTGGAAAATGAGAATATATAATGATAAAAACCAGTGTTTTAAACCATTAGATCAGACAGTAGGTTATTAATCCTTGCCTTATCATTAACGGCCATGACTCACTATTATGTATCAGAATAGTCCCGGGATCAGCTTTCTTAATTCCTTTTCTGCTTCTTCCTTGCTAGCGAAGACATAGAATTGACCCTGCAATTCCACTTTCAGTTTGGCCGGATACAAGAGGCTGTATTTGACGTTGGCTTGCCGTAACCGCTGTTTAATGTTGTAGAAGGCTGCGCGTTTAGTAGCTGTTGCTGGAGAGAAGTCAGGGAAGATACGAATGTGGTTATTTTCATATATAATCTCTTGCTTGTGTCTGAGGAGTGACATCACCTCTAGCTTAAATGATAATCTTTCAAAGCGAATAATAAAAGAGCTAGGTCTAACGGTATTTGGTCCGTGTACACGATAAGCTTCTGCTATCTCAGAATCTGCTTTAAAGTCCTCCCCAATTATTTTAGAAAGAAGTTCAGCTGCGAATTTCACAGGGTTTGGACTTTCTCGATTCTCGGGCAGACCTTAAATTCTGACATTATTCCTTCTGCTTCCATCTTCCAAAGCAACCAGTCTGTTTCCGAGTTTTTTGCATTCGGAGCTGACATTTACTGCTTTTTCTTCGGCACTGGCAGTTAAATTTTCAGCTGTTTCAATCCAAGTCGTGAATGTCTCCTTGAAATCCCCCAGATGATCAGCAAGCGTGCTCAGTTTAACTGAGTTTTCCTGAATGTGCTCTTCAGTTTTACCCAGCATATCTTTAAAGACTTTATTATCCTGCTGCCGCATCTGTCGCAGCCTTTCATTTGCCTGTTACAGCTCCTGTCGCAGTTCTTCATTTGCCTTTACCCTTGCCTTCTCATTTGCCTTCTCGTTTTTCTTTATCTCTTACATGAGCTCAGCGAACATCACCTTCAGTTCAGACATTTCAATTATGCTTTCTTGCACCGTAGGTGAAGCGGCAGGCTCTGTTGTAGCCGGTGTCCCCGCTGTTTCCCGCTCGTGTGGAGTAATTGAAACTGCGGACTGCAAGGCCTTTTCCAGTTTCAGGTGATCTTCTTCAATCGGTGAGCTATCAAGGCCTGCTTCACTCATGATCGTACATTCGCTCCCCTTTTCGCTCTCAGCCGACGATGATGTAGCGGACCGTGGTCCCAAGGAGTCTGTACTTTCACCCATCTGATCCAGGTCTGTCTCTGAAAGACCATATCTTGAACTAGGGCTTGCTGATCTTAGCTTTTGTGCAGCTTTAGTTTTCGGTTCTTTCGGACCGTCTTCTGCTACCACATTCTCCTGGTATACGAACTGCAGAGGGTCGAGAGCATGGCGGACCTTATTCGGTAAGACCTTGATGAAGCTCTCATTATGTTGTCATTACTAAAGAAGCCTCTTTTCTTCCACAGGTTGACTAAACCTTCATCTAATATTGTAGACTTGCATTTGAGAAAACCATTTTATATCATAGTATACACACCAATTGCAATAAATTGATTTCTTTTGCAGATTTAAATTAAAAATAAATTGTAGGTCTGTATGTGTAATTATTGATAGTTATTGGTTTTTACTTTTTCACATATTAAAGAATTTATCATTATTATTTTATTACTTTTTATTTATACATTTTTAAAAGAATCATGTTTTGCCCAAATGATAGTAAAATAGAATCAAACTAATCACACACATAAGGATAAACTTTTAATTTAAAATTTTAATCTTACTTAAAATGGTTAAGTAAAATATATAGTTTCAAAAACTGCCTTTTGTTTAGCTGCTTATTATTATTGTGCAAAAGAAAATAAGTGAAAATAAGTTCAACACATTGTATACAACTACAGTGCATCCGGAAAGAATTCACAGAACATCAGTTTTTCCACATTTTGTTATATTACAGCCTTATTCCAACATAGATTAATTTCATTTTTTTTTCTCAGAATTCTATACACAACACCCCATAATGACAACGTGAAAAAAGTTTACTTGAAGTTTTTGCAAATTTATTAAAAATAAAAAAAAACACTGAGAAATCACATGTACATAAGTATTCACAGCCTTTCCTCAATACTTTATCGATGCACCTTTGGCAGCAATAACAGCCTCAAGTCTTTTTGAATGTGATGCCACAAGCTTGGCACACCTATCCTTGGCCAGTTTCGCCCATTCCTCTTTGCAGCACCTCTCAAGCTCCATCAAGTTGGATGGGAAGCGTCGGTGCACAGCCATTTTAAGATCTCTCCAGAGGTGTTCAATCGGATTCAAGTCTGGGCTCTGGCTGAGCCACTCAAGGACATTCACAGAGTTGTCCTGAAGCCACTCCTTTGATATCTTGGCTGTGTGCTTAGGGTCATTGTCCTGCTGAAAGATGAACCGTCGCCCCAGTCTGAGGTCAATAGCGCTCTGGAGCAGATTTTCATCCAGGATGTCTCTGTACATTGCTGCAATCATCTTTCCCTTTATCCTGACTAGTCTCCCAGTTCCTGTCGCTGAAAAACATCTCCACAACATGATGCTGCCACCACCATGCTTCACTGTAGGGATGGTATTGGCCTGGTGATGAGCGGTGCCTGGTTTCCTCCAAACATGACGCCTAGCATTCACACCAAAGAGTTCAATCTTTGTTTCATCAGACCAGAGAAGTTTGTTTCTCATGGTCTGAGAGTCCTTCAGGTGCGTTTTGGCAAACTCCAGTCGGGCTGCCATGTGCCTTTTACTAAGGAGTGGCTTCTGTCTGGCCACTCTACCATACAGGCCTGATTGGTGGATTGCTGGAGAGATGGTTGTCCTTCTGGAAGGTTCTCCTCTCTCCACAGAGGACCTCTGGAGCTCTGACATTGTGACCATCAGGTTCTTGGTCACCTCCCTGACCAAGGCCCTTCTCCCCCGATCGCTCAGTTTAGATGGCCGGCCAGCTCTAGGAAGAGTCCTGGTGGTTTTGAACTTCTTCCACTTACGGATGATGGAGGCCACTGTGCTCATTGGGACCTTCAAAGCAACAGAAATTGTTCTGTAACCTTCCCCAGATTTGTGCCTCGAGACAATCCTGCCTCGGAGGTCCACAGACAATTACTTTGTCTTCATGCTTGGTTTGTGTTCTGACATGAACTATCAACTGTGGGACCTTATATAGACAGGTGTGTGCCTTTCCAAATCATGTCCAATCAACTGAATTTACCACAGGTGGACTCCAATTAAGCTGCAGAAACATCTCAAGGATGATCAGGGGAATCAGGATGCACCTGAGCTCAATTTTGAGCTTCATGGCAAAGGCTGTGAATACTTATGTACATATGCTTTCTCAATTTTTTTATTTTTAATAAATTTGCAAAAACCTCAAGTAAATTTTTTTCACATTTCATTATGGGGTGTTGTGTGTAGAATTCTGAGGAAAAAAATGAATTTAATCCATTTTGGAATAAAGATGTAACATAACAAAATATGGAAAAGTGATGCACTGTGAATACTTTCCGGATGCACTGTATACAAAGCGTGCTAGTAGTGTGGACTGAAATGAGAACAAACAGAAAATAACGTGACCAGCAAGATGAAGTGAACTCTTGTGTTTGTTTAGTATTTTTTCAAATAATAGAAATATATAACTTTCTCCTATAAAATATTTAAGATAAAAATTGTCAGATTTATAAAAAAGCAGAAACAAAGTGCTTTATGACACAAATCAATGTCATTAATTGCCAAGACTGGAAATGGGAGAACTTTGTGCCTGTTCTGCGATGGTGGGGGGATGTAATAGTAGGCTGCTTGTCTTGATCGGCACTGTGAATTAAGGCGCTATATAACATCTGACCCGGCACAGACTGACACATAAGCACGTGTAAAATCTAACAAGATTTTTATTTTTCTTCAGCTGATGGACCTGTCTTCCCCATAATCCCTCCAGCCACAACACAGTCCCAAAAACACTTAATATACAGACCAAACACTCTTCCTTTGGCAATATACAGACCAAACACTCTTCCTTTGGCACCACCACTCCTCCCAGGCAACTTCGTCCTCTTCCTCCCAATTCTGGCCCTGAGTGGTGGTTGCCGGCCCTTTTTATAGCCCACCAGAAGTTCTCCAGGTGCTTGATCACCTGCTTCTGATTTCACCTCCGGCAGGACTATAGAGTTGTCCAGCTGGGCTGTGGAATCCATACAGCACCCCCTGGCGGCCACCCCAACTCCCAACCGGTCTGTTGAGGACTCCATCTCCCATGGAGCCCTGCAGGAGGTTGAGGCATCACCGCCGGCCTGGGAAGTTGCCACCAAGCGCCCTGGGGGTAATATTGAGTTGCCCATGGTTGCTCCCCTGGAACATATGTAGCAGGGGCATCCCGGCCAGGCATGGAACCCGGCCGCCTGCCACAGGCACATTTACAAGACAAAAGATGCTGACGGAGAGGTGAGAAGGGATTTAAGATGGGCCGTATTTACGAGTTTTTTTGTAGGCTTTGGTAATTCTAGTGTTAAACCTCTATCCTTCACTACATTGCTTTTGAAGAATAGATGTTGTAATAGTTGGCACCAGTTCTTATTCCCTTGACACTTATTCCCTACATGTGCCCTGATAAGTTAATTATACAGTTTAAGTATAAACTTTCTTGAATAATACTCCATGCAATTTGCTTTTTTAATCAGAATCCTATTACTCTTTTTAATTGTTTGCTTACAATATCTGATTGAGGACAGTGATAATCTTACCAGAAATTTAGAAATCTTAATAAGGTGTACTCCAGTAACAATCCCCACACCTATTATGTAATCCACTGTTACATGTACATACAGTTAGGTCCATAAGTATCTAGACAGTGACATAATTTTCATAATTTTGAAATTTGAAGAATTTGAAATGAAGCAATTGGCTCCAGCAGACCCCCCGTGACCCTGTAGTTTGGATATAGCGGGTTGGATAATGGATGGATGGATGTAAATAATTACATGATTGAAGTTTAGGCTTTAAATATTAATTCAAAGGGTTTAACAGAAATTTCGCATGAGCCATTAAGGAATGACCGCCATTTATATATGTGGTGTCCCCATGGTCTCTCACATCTCCAGGTTTGAGCAGGTCCCACGTTGTTTCATTAACTATTAAGCAGGTAGATGGTCTGAAGTTGATTCCAAGTGTGGAAGTATGTACCAGAATGGTGGATAGAGAAGAGTTTGAAGAAAAGAAGAGAAAAGCTCATAATCTGTAGCATAACACATCATCTGTGAAACATGGTAGGGCAGTGTTATGGCATGGAATTGGGTCATTGGTGTTTATTGATGACATGACTGCTGACAAACGTTGCAGGATGATTTCTGAAGTGCACATGGTTCTACTGTCTGCTCTGATTCAGACAAATGCTGCAAAACTCATTGAATGACACTTCATAGTCCAGATGAACAATGTGCCAAAATATACTGTGACAGCAAACCAAGCGCTTTTTAAGGCAAAGAAGTAGAAAATTCTTCAATGACTAAGCCAATCAACTGACCTCAACCCAAATGGACATGCATTTCACTTGCTGAAAACAAAACTGAAAGCAGAAAGTTCAGCAAACAAGCAGCAGATGAAGTCAGCTGCAGTAAGGCCTAGCAAAGTATCAGTAGGATGGAAACCAGCACTTTGAGAAGGTTATGGGTAAGGATTTTCAACCAAATATTGAAAATGTTCATTATATTCATGATTATCTTAGTTTGTCCAAATACATTTGAGCCCTTCAAAATGAGGGTTATGATGGGTATTGGTGGGCAGTGAGTGTAATTGGATTGAAACTCTAGAGCTAAAATGAGAAGCTTGTGGGTATTTCTGTAGGTGTTTTAATAACTCTGGGGTAAAATATTTGCTGTTCCCATTTACTGTAGCTTCGTTAACAGCTTTACATGGCTATTTAGTTAGATTACTATCTCTAGCCATAACATGATATTTTCTGTGTTTAAACATTGATACACTTAATGCTTCCTTGATTGCTGCCTCCAGAACTTTAATGCCTACCCTTTTACTGACATTCTAATAAAATGTTTTTTGAAAGTCAAGCTAAACATTAATAGGCAAAAATCTAAAGCTAATTTAAATGCTATATGTTAACATACTAAACATGTATGAATGATTTTCTGTAATTCCTTTTATTGTTTGCTTCATTAATTAGCCTGTGGTGCATGTTAACTTCACTGGCCTATAACTACCCAAGGCTGACCTGATAGTATTTTAATATAATTAAACAAAAGAGGAGGATCACATTACCTTTAGTTTCGGATGGATGCCATTTAAAGCAGCTCTCTCAGGTTGTTAGCTTTTCCCTTTTTTCACTGTTTTACTATTCTCAGTATTTACACTTGTGCAATTATGAGCTTGCAAAGGATTCCAACTATGCCATGATGTAGAAGATGTCATACTGAAATGTCTAGTCCAGCAAAGACTTTTTCTTAGATAATGTTCCCATTAGTTTTAAAGTGGATGGACCTTAAGTAGTTTCTGAGGGAACAACTTGCATAATTATGGCAGAACCTCCAAGAAGATTTAGAGCTGCTGTGATGCAATAAAGTGGGGGTCCTACTGAATTGTGAGTAAGGTCATGAAGCATTATCTAAGTTCCTCAGCCACCATTTTACACCCTGTCTGAAAAAATACCAGACCTGGAGAATGGCAATTTTGCAATTCAGGGCCCAAAACAGGCATGAGTCCTTTAATGGGTCTATGCAGGTCCTACAACCTTTAAGTAAGGGAGAAGGAAACCATAAAACCATTTGCTCAACAAAACAAACCTATTAAATATTTTAAGTAAGTACACAATCAAGTAAGCAACAAAATAAAAAATACAGCAAATCAGAAGTGCAATTCAATTTAAACAAAAATAAATCCACAAATCAAAAATCAATCCAGAAAGCAAGGGCTAAAATTAGAAAACAACTGAGCATTCCAAAACAAAAATGGTTCTGGGTTAATTTGTTTCAAACCTTTTTTGTAAAACTTGAGTTATTTGTATGGAATGTTATTTGATTTTAGTAAAATCGATAAAATAAAAAAAAATGGTTCAACACACCAATAACACTTAATTAACAACAAATGAAACAAAAATATAGCCAAAAATCACAAGCAGGAAATGCTACTGCCTCCAGTTAGCAACCCCATTAGATGTGCAGCTGGAAGGCAGAGAGGTTGTGCCCCCTTGGGCTCAAGAAAAAAATGGTAAAGAAAAGACAAGATAAAGTACTAAAACAAGAAACGTAGATTACTAAGTAATAAACAGAAACCAGAAAACTTAAAGAAAACAATTACATAAATAAAATAATATTCACTTTAATTAATTCCATCCATCCATTATCCAGCCTGCTATATCCTAACTACAGGGTCACAGGGGTCTGCTGGAGCCAATCCCAGCCAGCACAGGGCGCAAGGCAGGAAACAAACCCCGGGCAGGGCGCCAGCCCACCTCAGACTTGAATTGATTATTTTACATTATTTCACTTTATTCTTGTTACCGTTATAGACAATGTAGGTACAGTAGCATACTGGGTGTACCAACCATTCCTATATATCTGAGAATGATTTTTTTATTCCAGTTATCTCTTGTGACTGTTTAATGAGTAGCAGTCATTGTAATCATTACAATCTGTCCTTATTAACAATTCCAAGAAAAGTTTCCAGAATACTTGCTGGCATGACTTTTTTGAAATTTAGCATAGCCTGTGAGTCACTATCAATTTTGTTGGACTCAGGAATGTACAAAATGACAGCCGGGGAGATCTTCACATGGTTATCGACAGTTACATATTTTTATAATCTAATAAATTTATTGTATATGCAATGCATAAAGTAGCTATATTTTAAGTTGTTTTATAAAGATATTAGTTTCCATGAAAAGATACCTTTATTTATTTGTTTATTTAACTATCTTTCTTACAGACTCTTTACCTAGCTTGGCTCATCTGTGCAGGCTGAAAATCCGGGTACTACTGAAAAGCGAACGTCTGCGCACAGATAAATATATCCGTCAGCTTCCTCTGCCTTCTTGTCTTCACGATTTCCTTCTTTATTCAGATGCTTTGTAATCAATAGCAATAGTGGACACACTTCAGTTCTAAATGTTTATGTTCTAAATAATGACATATTTTGTAATTGGTATGTGACCAAGATAACATTTAAATATGTTGTCATGAACATTTTCTACTGTTCATTTCGTTTGTTTTTTTTTTTAAATAAATGGCTTTTATAGGAAACCAGGTTCTGTCCATTTTGTTATTGCTTTTAGCTCTGATAGTAACAAATTTGAACTTATTTTATAAATCAGTTTTTCATTAATAACCATTCAGTAATGGAATAAGCATGCATGTTTTATTACCTTTGTGTGTCTGTTGATGATGTTGTGGTGGTGAAAAAATATATTTGGCATGGGTATATACATTTGATCTGAGTAAATTTAGTTTCTCATTGATGGTCTCTTTGTACTCTGCAGGATTTAAATAATAATATTTGGTTACTCACAGCATGGTGATGCAGTGGTAACGATGCTGCCTCACAAGATGTAGACCAGGGTTTAAGTCACTGGTCCTTCTTTCGGGAAGTTTGCATATTCTCTCTGCCCCTGAATGGGCTTCCTATGGGTACTTTGGCTTCCTCCCACAGTTCAAAGGCATGCAGGTTAGGAGGGTTGGCATTGCTAAATTGTTCCCGGGTATGTGTGTTCACAGGAATTGTTGTGCCCAATGCTTGATTGGGATAGGCTCCAGTATCTCAATGACCCTACTCTAGGTTAGCATGGGTGGGTGAATATTCAGTTACTTAGCTGTAAAAGTCCCTTCCTTGTGCCTTAATGAAAAGACAATATAGCTTTATAAAACTAACATGCAGGATTGCACATAGCTTAAATTTTATTTTCAATGTTAATCACTGACAATTAATTATTCTTTGTATATTTTTTTTTTCTCACTGCTCAAAGCACTTCAGTGAGTGGTAACCAACTTCAGCAACAACTAATGTGTAGTATCTACCTGGGTTACATGATGCCTGCCATTTTTACACCAGTATGCTCACCACACATTAGCTATTAGGTGGTGAAGTGGCGAGATAGATAACCAGTTAGAGACAGGAGATGATTAAGGGGCCAGAATAACTAGACCATGGTGGGTAATTTAGCCTGGTCATCAGGATACACCCTACTCTTTACGAAGGATGCCAACAGATTTTTTAAAGCCACACATAGTCAGGACTTCAGTTTCACGTGTCATCTGAAGGATGGTCACCATTTTTACAGCACAGTGTCCCCATCACTGCAATGGGGCATTGGGATCCACTTTCAAACCACAAGATAAGTGCCCCCTGCTGGCTTCACCAACAACTCTTCCAGCAGCAACCCAAGCTTTCTAAGATGGTCTCCTATTCAAGGACTGGCTATGCCCAAACATGCTTAGCTTCGGGTATGATGATCAAGGTGCATGTGGTATGGCTGCTGGCACTAAATAAAATAAAGAAATATTCAACAATGTCCAAACTATTGACGTGTACTATAGATGTTTAAGTGATCTGGAGGATGAAGATTTGCTTTTTTGTAAATTCATCCCAAATAATACAACAGCTGGTGAACTATTTAGAATAATAGACTCCTAACCAACCAAAGCTGGACCTGTCCGGAAGAACTGTTTGTATATGTACACTGACCGGGCACTCATTATGTGTGGGCTACAGGCACTCGTCTAAAGACTGCATCAAATCCTCAATGGACACACTTTACTCTACACAGAAAAGCTCTGGCCTTAACAGCTGACCCTCAAACGAAACAGTGTCTTTTGTCTGTTACCATTGTCAATTCAATCAAAACAAGACACAAAAGTCACGTCTTGTCTCTGCTACCTACCAGGAGAAGACACCACAACAAGGTGCCTTTTCATCAGTGTGGGAAGGCATCAGATAAGCAACCCTCTTCATCCCCCTTCACTCCACTGTCTGGCAATAATATTTCTCTGGGAAGGTGAGGGTCAAGCCAGACACATCACATCAAGACCAGGCACTGGGGAGGTTGGTGGGGTGTATAATTGTAAGACTGGGGGCAGAATTAGGCCAGAGGTTCTCATTCTCAGCTGAATTTGTGACAACCAGCCTCAGAGCAGACCTTGTGCTATGTTCAGCCTCTCTCCAGCTCATTTATATTACAAGCTTACAGTGGAATGCAGTGGAGAAGGCTTATGAGCACAAGAATTGAGGTATGCTGACACTGCAGCCAATGTGCAACAGGTATGGCTGGAAAGCGAAGGTTTGACCAAACAAAGTAGGTTGCAGAGGTTTTGTAGCCACATCAACATCAAGGCAGCTCTGAGACCTGGGGATGCGAGGGAAGGCCTACCGGCAAGCTGTCAAAGATTTCTCCCAAGTTGCTAAGCAAGGGTAGTCAGTGGCTCGGAATGAAAATGAAGGACCCCGTCTATGCCTTCAAGTGAGTGTATGTATGGCATCTAGGTGGTGAGCAGGGGAAGCTGAGATTCACTGCTGAACCCTCTGCAGGTGTTGTGGGCCTATCGGCGAAGTATCAAGGAAAGCAGGTGCCCACTTGAAAACCCAGAAAATACAACAACTCACATCCTGCAGAGTCTATTTGCTGAAGGAGTGATTCCACCGTGGAACAACATTGGAACTGTTGCTGTTTGCATCATCAAAGGCTAAAACAGGTAGAAGATGATCTCGCATAGTCTAGGCAGCATATCTCAGGTATGCCTTTAGCACTAGAATTACCAGAGCCTATGAAAAAACTTTTAAATTCGGCCCACCTTAAATCCCTTCTCACCTCTCCATCAGCATCTTTTGTCCTGTAAATGTACCAATAAAGACAAGCAGCCTACTATTCCATCCCCCCACAGCCGCAGAACGTGCCTTGATTGATTATCTGGGAGTGAAGTGCTGGGGTTTTAGAGTGGAAATAATAGATCGTTATTTGGAACACATGCATGTCATGTGTGTTCCGTTTCTACAATAATCTGTGTAAACACATTGTTAAAACAGAGACGTTTTTTCATATTTTAGTATTAAATGACAAAATATTGGCATAAACTATATAATGTGTGAAGCCTGACGTCCAAAGATCAAATAAACACTTTCACAAAAGATTCAAGGATAAGACAACAGCTTCCGTAGCGGTAAGATTTGCTGACTTGTGATCGAGAGTCCCTGGTTCGATCCCGACTGCCTCCTATATTTGCCATTTTCAGTAGTGAGCTGCTCTTATTGTTAATACTATACAGTACACACATACGTACATTTGGTTTGCATCTGTAACTGACGGTGTACATTTATAGTACTTGTGAAAGTTACCGTTTTATTTTCACTTTTATTCTCTCAGTCATGATCACGATACATACTACTGCCCCACCCCCACCAAGGGATCTGACGCTGTTAGTTTTTATTTGAAACTGGGAATAACTGTAGATGTGAGTGGTGATTTGAGGCAATGGAACTGGACATTCTCTGATCTGGAGGGATAAAAGCTGACACACAAACACTGGCGAATCTGCCTTCTTTGTATCTCACTGTCACTTGATTTTTTTTTTATTCAGTTTTATTGAGTGTTTCTGCTCACACTGAATTAGTATGCACCTTATGGTTTATGATGTCAAAGATGCACTGACAAAAAAAAAACAAAAGAGACATAGGTATATAAGATATTTGGAATTATTCATTTTATGATCTGTATAGTACATTTCAGAAACATTGTGGCATGGATGCAACATTATTCATATTATTCATATTCAACAATTCTGCAAAGATGAGTGGGCCAAAATTCCTCCAGAGCGCTGTAAAAGACTCATTGCAAGTTATCGCAAATGCTTGAGTGCAGTTATTGCTGCTAAGAGTGGCCCAACCAGTTATTAGGTTCAGGGGGCAATTACTTTTTCACACAGGGCCATGTAGGTTTGGATTTTTTTCTCCCTAAATAATAAAAACCATCATTTAAAACTGCATTTTGTGTTTACTTGTGTTATATTTGACTAATGGTTAAATGTGTTTGATGATCAGAAACATTTTGTGTGACAAACATGCAAAAGAATAAGAAATCAGAAAGGGGGCAAATAGTTTTTCACACCACTGTATTTCACCCTTTCTCTGTGCAGTTTGCTCCCTTCATTGAATCTTAATAATGACTATTAAAAACAAGCAGAGCAGAAACCCAAGCAAACAACACTCAATCGTGAAAGGCTGCAACTACTTTAGCGTCAGCCCCACAAAGTAGTAAATAACGGATTAATTAAACAATTAGAACACCTAGAAAAGTAGAATGATAATCAAAATGAAAATACTGTTAAAAAGAAAAAAATACATATAACTGCTTAGTACATTTTACTACTTTTTTTTTTTTTTTACCAAACTTAGTTTTCTAATTCGTATATTGTTCCCAAAACAAGGAATCTGGGCAACAGCAGTTCTCTTAATTAGCCCAGGAGTCCAATTAAAAACAGAGGCTGGTTGGAACAAAAACCTGCAGCCACAGGGGTCCTCCAGGACTGAGTTTGAGAAACCCTGTACTATACTATATAAGTACTTGTACTATAAATGTACACCATCTTTTACAGTCGCAAACCAAATGTATGTGTGTACTGTATAATATTAACAATAAGAGCAGCTCACTACTGAAAATGGCAAATATAGGAGGAAGTCGGGGACTCTTGATCACGTCAGCCATTCTTAGCGCTACGCCACTAAAGCTGTCACCTTATCCTTGAACCTTTTGTGAAAGAGTTTATTTGATCTTTGGACATCAGGCTTCACACATTATATAGTTTATGCCAATATTTTGTCATTTGTTACTAAAATATGAAAAACGTTTATGTTTTAACAATGTGTTTACACAGATTAATATAGAAAAGGAACACACATGAAATGCATTTGTTCCAAATAACGATCTATTATTTCCACTCTAAAACTCCAGCACTTCACTCCCAGATAATCAATCAAGGCATGAGCTGGGAGAACTTTGCGCATGTTCTGCGGCTGTGGGGGGTGGAATAGTAGGCTGCTTGCTGCTTGTCTTTATCTGCACATTTGCAGGACAAAAGATGCTGATGGAGAGGTGCGAACGGATTTAAGGTGGGCTGGATCTACGAGTTTTTTCGTAGGCTCTTGTAATTCTAGTGTTAAGGGATAGTAACATAGTGAGATCAGATGTCTCTCCTTTGGCAAGGAGGTTTTCAGAGAGAAGTTCAAACTTGCTAGTAATTTCAGCAATAAAAACTTTTTAATTGAACTGGCCAACTTTTACAACAGTTTTTTCAAAGTTAAATTAATTAAATCCGCTCAAGCAAGCCAAACGAAGCATCTACCATATACGGCTGACAAGATCAACTCCTTTATTAGAGTGCTGGAGACTTCAAACAGGAAATATTGACTTATTTGAGAACCTGTTGGCATTCATTAAAAGCAGCAAAGTCAAAGAAATCACTGAAATTGTCTGTCTTGTAAGGCACATTTCAGTCCTAAAATGCATTTTCAAAAACATTACCCAGTAAGCAGCAGTCCATATGTCTGCATCAGAGATCATTCAGGGCAACTGCTTCAGTTTATTTTAGCTCTGCTGTGGAGGAGCAGTTTATAAAGATGACGTCTGACTGCAGTCCACGTCTCGGCCACTGATTGAATTCTGGCTCGTTGTGCAGACAGGACAGAGGGTTGTGGGTATGCTTTCCCCTTCGTTCTTTTTGTTAGTTCCTATCTGTGTGAGGTGGGCTTCACTAAAGTGTCGCAGTTAGTTCATTACACAGATAGCTCTTGTTCCTGCTTCTGTATTTCTGCCTGCCACACCTCCACCAGTGTCCATGGGTGTTATCAGCCGAAAGCCCCCCTTAGCTGATGTTTCACCCCCTTACCCAGTACACTGGCTCCCTGCAACTGCACTTAATGGGATGTTAACCCCCAAACTCTGTCCTTCCTCTGTAACCACAACCAGTAGCTTGTTTTCTATGCTTCCTCTGCTCGCCTTTGTTAATTATGATCCAGTCATGCCAGAGCCAAAAAGAAATTGAGTGGTGGCGTTGTCTGCAAAACCCCTGTATTGATCTTCTGCAAGGTGGATGGTTGAAGCTCCCATCTCATTTCTTTGCAGTTCATTACCAAGGAAGGTTGTCTTTTGGGCAAGTAGCTTCTTTGCCATTTAAAGTGATTTGAAAACAAATTGTCAGCGGTGGCTTTTCTCACATTACCTATGGAAGGCTCACAAGTCAAATCTCTAATCACTGGCAATTGAGTGGAATCTTTCTCCAGACAGACAATAGTATCTAGCACAACTCGCCTGCTGGGTTTTCAGCAGTCCTTTATATAGTGTCTGACCCGGAAATGCTTCTGTTCTTCCTTCAACTTGATTTGCCATCACGTCCGGGTCAGATGGAGAACTTAAATTCTTTAGTCAGCCTAAAAGTACTTCAGGGCTCCTGTCAACATGATCCATTAGTACTTCCAGGTTATAGGGAAAGTATGACTCCCCCGTCCTTCAACAGCTCCCCCTGGCGGCACCCAAAAGGGTTTGTGAAACCAAACTCCAAGTTCCAGGATGCCCTGCAGGAATCCAGTGCACTGCTATACTCCAGGAGAGCTGCCGTCTAGTGTCTTGGGGGAGCCAGTGTCCAAAAGTTGCTACCTCCCCCCATCTTTTCCTTCTCAGGGCGTCTACAATGTTAGGTTCTTATATTGGAGATTTTTTTCCTTTTGAAATGATTTGAAGCCTAAAACACTTGATTTTCAGTCTGTCACATTTTTCATTTTTGTTTTTATTAAACCAAATAGTGTGTGATGAATCCACAGAGGTATATATGGAAGCTAGAAGTTAGATAGAGAACTGCTGGCTTCTTTGTCATTTGCATCCTATTGCTTATAATAAAAAGCCTTAAAAAACAGCTGTTTAAGACTGAAATAAGCAATTAAGGGTGGGGAGACTTAACAAGCGAGACCACTTAGAGGAAGCATCAAAGTGTCACTTGAGCAATAAGTGCTTCATCAGGAATACTTGACTTCTTAATAAGAAACTGGGTTAGCCAAAAACCTGCAGCCACTGAAGGCCCTCCAGGACCAATGCTGCCTACCCCACCGAATTCTAGCACATGTATTCCAAATCTTGTGCGGTTTGTTTGTCTTTCAGGAACAACTGCTTTTCAAAGTTACGTCTGCCCTTACTTATAATGCATGATGCAATTCTACACAAAGGGTGCCAAGTGTCTGATTTGGCAGCAAAGTAGACAAAATATACAGCCAGTGTCCGTTTTATATGGGGAAAGGAGAACACACATTGTGGACAGAGTGATCTCTGAGTGTGTGCGACATGGCAGACATGACAATGTGTGCAAATACAAGAATAAACATTTGGTTTCCTTTACATGTATACGTATCTGCAATCAAACTATGTATATGATTCAAAACATGCAGTTGTTTTAGTGTGTGTATAATTCAATACATGTGCTACAATCATATTCATATAGTTTTTACTTCTAAAAATGCACCTCATTTATGGTCAAGTCCTTCCATTATTCACAAAGAAATCCCATCATTTATTCTCACAGTTGCATTCATTGTCGGGTCTGCCGTGTTGTGAAAACTTTGTATGTAAGCCCACGTCCACAGCTGCGCTCTTTACTTGTGGCTCAATTGCTCTGTTCACTAGGTGCCACTTTGCATGTTCTCCCTTCCCCATGTCAAGTCATGCCGGCTGTGCACTTTGTATTCCACAGTGTGTAAAAAACAGTTCTTTACCTAACTGGAATAGCTGAAGTGTTGGCAGTATTGAGATTTTTTTTTCTTTTCATCACACATAGTAAAACAATGTGAATGATTAGAAATGTGACATTTTTTCGTTGATTATTTTATACTTGCCTACTGAAGAGAGGCAGTATTTCACTTCTGGGAAACAATGTTCAGTAATGTCAATGAGAACAATCCAGGAGAGGATTTGTTAAGGTAAATGCAGTCAAGTATGAGCTCTGGGAGAAAGACAGCAATTCACACCTGGGTACCCAGATTCAATGGCATTGTTTGTGGCAGTAAGTGGGGCTTAGCTTGTAACAAACATTTTCTGAATAGAATTTCAGAGTTTGAAAAGTATGAGCACTTGACATGCAGCAATTTAGGAAAAACCAAGGAAGCACATGACCATGACATCCGCTCTAATGAAAAAGATTTAAAAACACAATGCATAATTGGTGGCATACATGGTGCTTATATAGTGTTAATGGTCACTACAGTAATATGAAAAAGAGAAAGGAGATCAATATCAGGAATGGACTGTTGACATTATGCTGTATGGTGATTATCATCCACCACTGACAAGCACTAAGTTAAATTTTAAAAAAGCCCCCAAGGAAGCCTATGTGTGCTCCTTCAGTTTTGTGGAAAAAAGCTAGCAATGTTTGAAAAAGTGAAACAAATGATGTATATGTAGAAAATCGTTTGCACTGAGCTGCTAAAACAGTGTTACCTGACGTGCAGTGTGCGTGATCTGTGTATTCTTTCCATGTTACTGTGGCTTGTCCTTTTTCACTTTATAGCCATTCGATTCTAAACTTGAGGTGTTGCCCTTTCAGTTTAGGAAGTTCAAAGCCAATACATTTTGCTGAGTGGCAGGTTGCTGGGGGCTCTCACTTTACTTAGCATTTAAATCTGTATACCGTTTCTGTATTTTGTTGAATAATGATGATGTCAGAGTGTATCACATTGATCTGATGCCAGTTGACACAGACCAGGAACCAACAGCCCTTTGCTTCATTGACTTGTTTTTTGGGGAAGTTATACGTAAAAGGTGTGTAAACATGCATGTTTCACTACTCATTAGCAAAATGTTTCTGGCAGACATTATCAGTTAGGTAAGTTCAAGTTTACGTTAGAGAAGTCAGTACACAAAGGAAATGTTGATTTGGCCCTACCAGGATTTTAATACCAGAAACATCATTGCTTATGTTTTATTGAATATTTTTATTAGACAGACTAGACAAAATACTAAAGAAGATACAGTACTTGTATATGATTTATTCTGAATTATTGCAGTTGATAGAACTATGCATTGATGTATTCATACTGTCAATGGTGTGAGAGAAATCTCTTTTCTGAGATCCAATCTGAAAGGGAAATGTAGGAAGAAGATATTGGTTGCACAGCAGCTTACTTATTCTTTGCTTCTGCACGTAGCCTAAAAGACCCTGAATGACATTATTAGAGCCCTGCCGCTCTGATCTCACCACTTTCATCCTCAAACAGACAGCACCAGGAAGAGTTTATCATTTAGGGACCAGAACAGACATCTGTGTCACTAATTCCTGCACTTTTTTCGCAATAAAGCAATTAAAAACCTCTTCAATTAATGGCACCCTAACACTTTCTACATGTTCTTCTGACTTATGTCCACAAGATTAAACACTGATGTCTCTCATTCATGTAGGTATTCAGACCCTTAATTCTGCACTTTGTCGAAGCCCCTCTAGCAGCAGTTACACGTTCAGGTTTACTATGGGTAAGTCTCTAAAAGCTATGCACACCTGGATTTGGGCAGTTTATCCCATCCTTCCTGACAGATCCTGTCAACCTCCATTACAATGGATAGTAAGCATTTGGAAATGTCTGTCTTGATCTTTCTCCACAGATGTTCCTCTGGGTTTAAATCTGTGTTTTGGCTGTGCCATTTAGGGGCAGTCAGAGCTTTGTCCACTCTGGCATTGTCTTGGCTGGATGCTTTGAGTCGCTGTCATGCTGAAAGGTGAACTGTACCCCCAGCCTTAGGTTGTGTGCACTCCAGAACAGGTTTTCTTCAAGGATGTTTCTGTATTTGGCTGCATTCATCCTTCCCTTAATTCTGACCAGTCTCCTTGTCCCTGCCACTGAGACATACCCCCATAGCATGATGCTACCATTACCAAACTTCACTGTAGTGATGGTATTAGGCAGGCAGTGAGCAGTGCTTGGTGTTCTACCCAAAGAGTTCGTTTTTTGTCTCATCAGACCATAAAATCTTAAAATGCCATTTGGTAAACTTCAAGAGGGCTGTTT